>NW_017300056.1:74763-74992 GCF_001594075.2 Trachymyrmex cornetzi | reverse complement strand
TTTTCTTCGTTGAGAATGCGATATCAATTTTATCTCGTTTGGTGTATGAGATGTATCACGTATAGAGGCAAGCGTGAGATAGATTCCAACGTTGTGTATAAGTGTTAGTGAGAATAATACGTAGATTAATAAGTTATGTATATATTGTTGTATAAGTATTAGTGACAATAATACGTACATAGATTAATATGGTATATATTATATTGTTGTGTAACTTTCTTCTTTCCTA
>NW_017300056.1:67855-69672 GCF_001594075.2 Trachymyrmex cornetzi | reverse complement strand
TAAAACTCTTTTCCATTTCCGAGACCTTTTCCTTCGTACCTTGAAGTGCGTGGACAATCATATCGTTTCCTAGCGTCTTAAACATTTTCTCGATCTCGTTTCTTGAATCTCGAAGCGTACGTTCGATGTAACGTGTTTACAGCGTCCGTATCGAACTCTGGTATGGCAACATGTTCGATTTTTCGTTCCTTTGCATCGTAGTGATCCGGATTTAGATAGAGTCCATTGTTGTGTATGTAATTTCGTAAAGATTCGATCGACAATTGTGACTTTTCGATTTTATCATAATTATCTTTCCTCATTTGCATACCAAATTTGTTTACAGACATTGTCATCGTATATCATATCGATCTCACATAAATATGAATACTGTTGAAATATTCATTGTATCGATTTAATTTATATAATAAATCCTGCTTCGCGAAGTTCTTCGATTATTGACAATATTTCATTGTCGTGAGCGTTGTTACCTGCTCGACGAGAAGCATCGAGCAATTGAAGACGATCCACCAACTCATTTGGATCATTCCAATGAATGTAATTTATTTCATTGTTTGTCAATCTTGCAGCTGATGGTATGTTCATCTTTCTTTTTATACCTGAACCAATGCTCGTACTACCGGTTCTATGAGCACCTACGAGCGGAGCGATAATATATTTGTATTTGTGACCCTTGTTACTTTTAATAGGCATTCCAGCGTTATGGTGACGTTTGTGAGCATTTGTCGACAATAATATATGTTTGTACGTTTGTCTATCATTCTCGGTGTAGATAGTATCGTTTGGAATCTTCTTGAAAATCAACTCGTATAAACCTGGTGTACCTTTATACCTCACTCCATCTATGATTATAGTATCATCCGAATCTATATCAAAATTTTTATTGCCTAACATCGTACCGTTTTCATTGAAATAGACGCCATAAACAAGATCGATTTCGTTTCTTTTATCTCCAATTAATAAAGTATTCACGTATATTTGTCCCAACGGTCCTAGCTGACTGTACAATCTGTTACGACCTTGAGGTGTATTTAAAATTTGTCTGACAGACGTTTCAAGTGATGGATCGTCACCGATTTCCTCAAAAAACTTCCTCATCCTCTAGTTCGAAAGGAGATACTTGTTGTTGTTGTTGTTGTTGTTGTTGTTGTTGTTGTGATTCTATCAGTGTGGAATGAATTATATTTGATCGTTTTTTTGCTTGTTTCTTCAATGGAGGACGCTGTGGAGTAATCTGTGTTGAAATTCCATCATCACCGTTATTGTAATCACCAGCATTATCATCATCATCGTCGTCGTCGTCATCGTTGGTATACTCACGTTTATTCTTCTGTTTATTTTTCATTACCTTGTCAATTTCAAATAATTTATTTTCACGTTCAATGTTTTCAACGATTTGTTTCAACGGTTCGATAATAGGTTTAAATCGGTTCTCCAGAGCGATTTCATTCTCCAGTATGTCAGTTTTCAATGCTCTATGTTTCTTACGAATCGAAGCACGTGTCTTTGCAATTAATTTAGCTGTTCTCTCTCGTTCAGCGATACTTTTTTTCGTACTATCCATCTTGTCGTAACGTTGAAGAAGTACTGTTCTCTTTTTTCAAACATTACAGAGAAGTCGTCTATATATTATTGTTACGTAATACACTATACTTGTCTGTCTCCTATAAAATCGTATCTGTATCCATTTTTACACTACAGCGAAATCATCGAATCGTCGTCTGTATCTACCATTATGTAATGTACTATTCTTGTCAGTAGAGTATATAGGCGGGTTCTAACCCAGGGGCAATGAGGGGGGGGTGAGGCGCGGGGGG
>NW_017300056.1:66434-66716 GCF_001594075.2 Trachymyrmex cornetzi | reverse complement strand
ATTAACGGTACTGACTACTTCCGAAAACCTTCGTTTACCCCTTCCAGCATCTTTGTTAATGAGGAAATCCAGTGCACAGTCCCGACATGTTGAAAACGACGACCATACTCCACCATTGACATATTCAATTTCACCCATTTGTTTCCTCGAACAAACCGGACAATAAGTAGTATTACGTGATAACGCATTCCGGAATCCAAGTTCCCGGTTGCGAAGCAATTGCTCGAACGATGGACATTTACGGTTAGCCATTTTACACAGACTGACTTTGCGCGATCTCCA
>NW_017300056.1:64810-66404 GCF_001594075.2 Trachymyrmex cornetzi | reverse complement strand
AAAAAAATGCAATGTTTGCGAAAACATGTCGCAACATGTTTCGCGATGACGTCATCATTTTAACACGTGCAAAAGTGCACCCCTTACAATAAAAGACACATCCGGTGATGACATCAGTGTAATCTAATACAGTAAAATGCAACATTTGCAAATATATAACTGCTATGTCAGCGTAATATAAGAAATTTTTTCAAGGACATATTCGGGGATGACATCAACATTTTAACACGAGCAAATGTGTACCCCTTACAATAAAAGACGCATTCGGTGATGACATTAATGTAATCATACACCGCAAATTGCAGCGTCAGCAAAATTGCAAGTTTCAATATGACCTTGTTAGCGTAATATAAGAAATTTTTTCAAGGATATATTTTAGCGATGACATCATCATCAATGTAATATGATACAACACCTGCAAAAATGCAATTTCATCAAAGTATATCTGCTTTGTTAGCGTTATTTAAGAAATTTTTCAAGGACATGGTACGACAGGTCACAACATGTTCGAGCGGTGAGCATCAATGTAATATCACGTAACCAAGTAAATGATATAAAAATAACAAATTTAGGTGCACCGCGCTATTAGTCAATCTAGCAGCACAAGTGACAACATGGAGTGTGATTTGATTGAGCAAGCTACCCTGCTTAATACAAGAGAAGAGTATGTCGCGTAGGAACAACGTTGCGATGAATTTATAGAATCTCTGGAAGAGCAGAGCCGTATCAAACGCCCGCGATTATCGATTGGTAATAGACAATCAGTGATCGCATGTATCGCGCGGCTCGAAAGCTTGAAGAGTTCGGTGCGCGGACGATTCGTGCACGTAGGTACAGGACATGGACTTCGATGGCGCGAGATCGAAACGGCGTTCGAAAGCCGTATTCTAACGACCGCGGTAATAAACACCAATCATATCGAACCTCGGCGATTTCTCGAAAACGCGAGTGAAATTGTGCTCCAGCGTGTACAGTGTATCATGCAGAGATACGACTCTATAAAAATAAACACTATTTTCAATGGTGAGTTCGTGGCTGGTGATAAACGCGCGAACAAGAGTATCGCCACCCGCAACTATGAACTATACCGATACACTGATTTGCACGAGTGGTACTTGACGCGTGTCGTCGAGCCTATCCTAACATCACTCGAAAAATTTCAAGAACGCGACAGCGGATGGGTACTGTCGCGTATACTAAATTTGGCGGTAAACGCGAATAAGCACAATCCTCTGCGCGCGGGATGTCACATCAAACTCCCGCGAGAAATTATGCTAAAGAGAGCGGTGATCAACGTGCAATCCACGGACAATGCGTGTTTTGCGTGGTCGGTGGTCGCCGCTCTGCATCCAGCTCAAAAACATGTGGAGCGAGAGTCATCATATCCGCACTATTCCAAGTTATAAATCTCGCGGGCATCGAATTTCCGATGACACTGAACCAGATTAGGAAATTTGAAGCACTAAACGACATTTCCATCAATGTCTACGCCATCGAGAAGAGGATTGTGCCGATACGACTCGCAGGCCGAAAGAGGAGCAAGCACGTAAACCTCTTGTACGTGGAGGATGATAGCGCGGGACACTTTGCGCTC
>NW_017300056.1:63160-63505 GCF_001594075.2 Trachymyrmex cornetzi | reverse complement strand
TTACGCGCACGCCGTCAACGTGTGGCAGCGGTTCTCCATCCAAACGCTCGGTGAATATAGCGACCTGTATCTAAAAACAGATGTATTGTTGTTGGCTGACGTCTTTGAAAATTTCCGCGACAGTTGCATCGCGAGTTACGGGCTAGAGCCCGCGTATTATTACACCTTACCTGGCTTCGCATGGGATGCCATGTTAAAACATACTGGTATAAAATTTGAACTGTTGACAGACATCGACATGGTCATGTTTGTCGAGCGCGGTATACGCAGTGGTCTGAGCCAGTGTACAAACAGGTACGCGCGAGCCAACAACAAATACATGCCGTCGTACGATCCATCGAAACC
>NW_017300056.1:60908-62032 GCF_001594075.2 Trachymyrmex cornetzi | reverse complement strand
TTTAATACTTATAAATGTATAATATAATATGTATAATATGTATATATTGTGTGTAATATGTATAATATGAATAAGATTTATACTATGTGTACTATGTATTATATAACATGTGTAATATGTGTAATATGTAGATATAATATGTGTAATACATATTTATAATGAAGAGTACACAATATTTTTCAATATATATTTTTATATTGAAAAATTATATGTTTTATATTTTTATATATATCTATATTTTTTGAATAAATATATAATTTACAACACATTGTCTTTATGAATCCACGAATTGTGTGAATTGTCAAATCCCAACCATTTCACGTAAACCTCGTTCCCCCTCTTGCGCAACACCTTTTCGACGAGATGCACGTCGGGATTAGCGACGCTGTGCATTTCGTATCCGTAGAATCTTCCCGCGATAGGCTCCCCGCGAGAATCTTGCAATAGATACGTCACTGGATTAGTTTGCTGCACTTTGATAATTTTAAACACCTCCGCGGTCCAATTCGGCGTATATCCTTTATCAAAGACTGTCTTGAATTTGCTTACGCGTACCGAATCGCCCACTTTGTATCGCGCGGGTGCGGCAATCTTTACGCGATTGTAAACCGTAACTAAGAGTCTGTCGGCGATCGCGGGGGTAACGTCGACGGGACGCATACCGATAGTTCGATGCTTGCGCGCGTTGTAATTTGATACGAGACGTGGTAGGATACCGATCCATTTATAATTTCCATTGTGCGTAAATTGTTTCCACATGTCGTTCTTCAACGTACGGTTGAACCGTTCGACGACCGACGCTTTCATTACGGAATACGTAGAATAATGGTTGATGTTGTGCTTCTTCAAGATTTTCAGCACATCCGAGTTGTAAAATTCCTTTCCTTTGTCGGTCTGCAAATTTTTCGGACATCTTTTATCGTCTCGAATTATCTTTGTGATCGCATGCGTCACATCGTTTCCACTCTTGGCTTTAAGCGGCACGGCCCATGCATGCTTACTCAGCACATCGTTAACGGTGAGAATGTAGTGGTAACCTCTGTTGAATCGCATATATGAACGCATCTCGACCACATCCGCCTGCCACAGATTGTCGTATCCATGTACTATGACGTGTCTTCGCG
>NW_017300056.1:58813-59308 GCF_001594075.2 Trachymyrmex cornetzi | reverse complement strand
CATCACGGTATTGCAAAGTCATTAAATCCTTTTCTGTATCGCCCATCGGTAAGCGCACTGTCCTTGTCAATTACTAGAAATCCATACTTTTGCTACCAACATTTACGACATAAATCGCAGAAATTCTCGTACGGCATGTCGGTATTCACGTGATCGTTGTACACGCGTTTCAGATTGGTACCATCCTGTTTGAACAGGATCAATAGATTTGCATTGTCGCGGATAAGGTGCTTGGGTATCTTTGGGTACGTCTGGCAGAGATAGAAGCAATCGACGTCCGCGTGCCGTCCCATTGCAAAGTACTCTCTTATCGCGTCCTGCTTGTCGCATGCCACGTCATCAAAGATAAAGATGGAATTCGGAAGCGCCTCGCTCGGTGAAATGACGTCGCTGTTATTGCAGAACGTAAAATAGCTAATTTCTTCGATAGGAGCTAGCAGATTCGCCAGGTATCGATATTTCGGTTGTTGCAGCGATTTCGAGTACACGTACACG
>NW_017300056.1:56634-58797 GCF_001594075.2 Trachymyrmex cornetzi | reverse complement strand
AGCGTAGAGCGAAATCGCTCAGTAATCAAAATGTTTCTCGTCGTGTCAGACGATCTGCACAGTTTAACTTCAAAAGAGTTGGAATACATACCAAAAATTGTACTGCTGCGACAGTTTGAATATTGTATAGATCTGTTGTGGGACAAATTACCAGAGCATATACGAGCAGATTCGGAGTTACAGCGATACCGTCGATGCCTGAAGCATTTCAATTTGCTGACTCATCAAACGCATATCGACGGCCCGGCACCTTTGATAAAGAATTGTAGCGAATGCCGTCGAGAGGCTTACTAAATCGTTCGATAAATGCGCTTCCCTTCGAACTACATATTCCCGGATATCAGTTTTGCGGTCCGGGGACGCGATTGGAGAAGCGATTGGCCAGAGGCGATCGAGGTATTAATCCATTGGATGCTGCGTGTCGCGAGCACGACATAGCGTATTCGCACAGTAACGATCTCACCGAACGACACGCGGCTGATAATATACTCGCTGAGAAGGCGCGGAAACGCATTACCGCGAGTGATTCGACTCTCAGAGAGAGAGCCGCAGCCACAGCCGTTTGGGCAGCTATGAAGGCCAAAATGAAGATTGGTATGGGCTTGAAAACAAAGAAGAAGAGAAGCAAGAGGATTCTTCCGATAGCGAAACGCGGTGGCGTCCTACCCGTTCTACCGCTGCTTGGCGTTCTCGGGTCATTGGTCGGCGGGGCAGCGGGAGTCGCCAAGGCCGTAAACGATAGCAAAGCAGCGCAGCGTCAACTGGAAGGACTGCAACGTCATAATCGCGTCATGGAAGGTCGCGCCGTTTATCTCGCTCCCTACAAGCGCGGACGAGGTGTCGCGCGTAGAAAAAAAAAACGTCGATGAAACGTTAAAAATTCCGAGGGGAGTAACTACCGATGTGCAACTGCAACAACTTGCAAACCGTATGCGCATTCCATATTTTAGAGGTGTCTTTATGCGTACTACATTACCGGTTAAAGGAGTACGTCAAAACGAGAGCGGTATCGTAAATCTAGACAATGCCGTGGGACCCGGTACGCATTGGGTGGCATATGCGAAAAGGGGGAATCGCGTCGTATACTTTGACAGTTTCGGTAATCTTCGACCGCCGAAGGAACTCGAGCGATATCTGGCAAACAGTGTAATCGAGTACAATCGCACGCCTCGTCAGCGTTACAATCAGAACAACTGCGGGCAGCTTTGTCTACAGTTTCTACGATCGGTTGATTAGTAATTTAAGGATGGCCATTGCGCTGTTTGACTCAGTGCTCGTTCAAACATGTCGCTGACGTTTACGTTGACTGGCAAGAGTAGCGTCCTCGCCGTAAGCTACTTTCCGGCGGTAGATTTGGGTGACGGTAATTACGAGCTCGGTCTGACGGACTTTGAAACTTACTTACACTAGCCAATGTAAATTCGACAAACAACAAGTATTACTATGACAACAAGGAAATTGTCATTCCCGATGGATCATACGAACTTTCCTCGCCGTAAGCTACTTTCCGGCGGTAGATTTGGGTGACGGTGATTACGAGCTCGGTCTGACGGATTTTGAAACGTACTATACACTAGCTTCGACAAACAACAAGTTTTACTATGACAACAAGGAAATTGTCATTCCCGATGGATCGTACGAACTGCGCGATATCGAGCGGTATCTGAAGCGTGAAATTTTACATTCTCACGATGCAAAGGGTAAGGGGGATGAAGAGTTCCCGCTGGTGGTTCATGCCGATAAATATTATCAACGTGAACATCATTCGTATCGAGTGCAACGTGACCGCGGGTGCGTACTGCAACGACAGGTCAAATGCGCCTATCGGATAAATTTTACAAAACCTCGCAACATTGGCTCGCTGCTGGGATTTTTGTTGAATCACGTGCTGGAGCCGCGACAGTGGCACGAGTCTGATCACGTGCCGATAAATATCATCAACGTGAACATTATTCGTATCAAGTGCAACGTGACCGCGGGTGCGTACAGCAACGACAGGTGCGTGCACACGATACACGAGTTTTCACCGAGCGCACCGCCAGGATATAAGATATCGGAAAGACCTACGCAGATCATTTACCTTCCGATCGTCGTACAGAACATTACTGATCTGACGATTCGCGTGGTGGACCAAGACGGTCGATTGCTTGATTTTCGCGGAGA
>NW_017300056.1:52812-56577 GCF_001594075.2 Trachymyrmex cornetzi | reverse complement strand
TCACACGTACAATCCGTACGCCAACACTACGTTTGGACATAGCGACGAGATACGGATACCTATACAGCAGCAGGATTTGTACACGTTGCCGTGCGATAGTTTTCTTTACGTCGAAGGAAGATTGACGGTGAAGAAGAAAAACGATCAGATGTCGTCGACGCTTGGAAATAATTGCGTGGCGTTCATGTTTGATGAAATTCGGTATGAAGTCAACGGTGTGGAGATTGACCGTAACAGAAACGTTGGAATTACCAGTACCATTAAGAACTATGTATCGATGACGTATGACAAAGCTTTGATTGCGCTGAACCCTGGATGGAACTCTAGATCCGATACGGAGGAAGGATACTTTAATTTTTGCATGCCGCTCAACATGCTGTTGGGCTTTTGCGAAGATTACAAACGCGTAGTCGTCAACGCTCGCCACGAATTGATTTTGATACGAGCGCGCAACGATTACAATTGCTTGGTGGGAAATCCTGCGACGGAGCCAGAGATTGAATTATTCAAAGTGCAGTGGCGGATGCCTCACGTAGCATTAAACGAGATCAATAAATTATTAATGCTGCGAGCGTTGAAAAGCGGTCGTTATCTGAGTATAAGTTTTCGCTCGTGGGATCTGTATGAGTATCCTTTGTTGCAGAATACGACCAAGCATTCTTGGGCTGTCAAAACGGCGACTCAGCTTGAGAAGCCGCGATACGTTATGTTTGCTCTACAGACCGGCCGAAAGAATGTCATGTCACAAGATGTCAGCGTGTTCGACGATTGTAATTTGAGTAATGTGAAAGTATATCTAAATTCAGATTTTTATCCGTATGGTGATTTAAATCTGGATTTTGGTAAAAAGAGGTACGCTGTCCTGTTTGACATGTATGCGCGTTTTCGTAAAGCATATTATGGAATCGATAGCTTCGAGACGCTGCTCAACGTACTATCGTTTATCGAGAAAGGACCTTTTGCAGTCATTGATTGCTCGCGACAAAACGAATCCGTCAAGAGCGCCACTGTGGACGTACGCATAGAATTTGACTGCAAAGAGAATGTGTCCGCCAATACTACCGCATATTGTCTCATCATACACGATCGTGTAATCGAATACTGTCCGTTGTCCAACGTAGTGCGCAAAATCATGTAAATTGCAACGTCAGCAAGTATCCCGAATATAAAAGAATGGAAAACCAGGGTGAGGTGCAGTCTCGAAAAATTGCTCGTCATGGTCATACCAACGTTTGTGGATCTACAAGGATTCATCGTTAACAAGAAATTTATCGTGAAGGAAGTAGCGGTGCTGAGAGGGGGAACCATTCTCACACACTATATTTTTTCACATCCTATGCCATGGCATTTTCTGACGGATTCGACAAATCTTGCGCTTCCTGGTTGAGTACTTATCACCATGGATTGCGGTGGGATGACGGGATGGTCCCTTACAGCACGGTGAGACGTTTAATTACGGAAGCTGTGTTAGAAGTGGATGTCGTATATGTTAAAGAACACGAAAAACGAGGTTGGCTAGCTGATATGCTCGACACTGATGATATCATCGTTGAAACTCTGGATGCGCATTATAAAGATGTAGAATCGCTACGTAATCTAGATGATTGTAATACTATACGATGCGGAAAACACGCAAAGAATTGCGCTTTACAAAATGTATTTAAGATATTTAACTGGTGGTCGCGACACCAAGAAGAATTGTAAGATTTTTAAATAAAATCTATATTATCTTACATTAATATGTTTATATCTGTTACTCTTATACCTGTAGACATTTAAATAAATATAACTGATAGATGTTGAAATGAACCGATAGCGGTTCGATATCTGATAGCTGTTAAATATCACTCTAGTAGCTGTTTATAGTAGACCGATATCAGTCTGATAGCTGTTTATAGCTGTTAAATATCAGTCCGATAGCTGTTTACAGCGTACCGATGGCTGTTTATAGTTGCTTTGTTAGCAGTTCGATATCGATTCGATATCGGTTCGATAGCAGTTCGACAGTCGTTCGATAGCCGTTCGATAGTGGTTTGATATGTTCGATAGCAGTTTGATAGAGGTTTGATAGCTGTTTATAGCTGTTAAATATCAGTCTGATAGCTGTTTGATGGCGGTTTGTATATAAATCTAATTGCGCTTCAATGCGAAGAGCTACAATGGATAAAAGTGCTGAGGTGGTAGAATCTTTCAAGCGCGAGATATACCTTTGGCCGAGGCATTGTATTTTCGTCGCTGATATAAAACGTTTGTGATGTATGTATGACAGATAAATGCTAATGTTTTTTCATGGAATCTCGGATGTGAGATATACGTTTCGGCTGAGGTACAAACTTTTGCACGCGGTAATATACGTTTCCGTTGAGGTATAAACTTTTGCATGTGGTACTTGGACGGAGGATTCTTTTCAAAATGATATCACTATGTCACGTACATTTTTACTATAAATTGTCGCACAGCCTCCACGGCCCCGTCAGTTTGCTTGTCGAATTAGTTCAGTCTGTTAGTTCAGTTTGTCAGTCTGTTAGTAGATATTTAGTAAATCTATATCATGGCTAACATTAACAATTTACTAGGGTGCGCGCATTACATTAACGTGCAGGCGCAGCAGTTGGTGCTGAAATCCACCGAATTAATTGAAAGTGCGCGCAATTTGCAGCGGGAGGCTGCAGAGACAAATATGTCTATGCCCAATGGACTTGAGGCTGCGATAGATATTCGCAACGATAATGAGCTGATGGAGGAAACGTAAGTACAATATTATTAAATCAGTAATTAGTAGTGATTCGGGCGAGATTAAAATATTTTAACAATTATTTCTATCATGACTAAATCTCGGTATCAATATTTTCTCATCTTGATGAGTCGAGATTATATATATGATTTAAATGATGTGAAAATTTTCAGGACAATATTTCGATATTCTCGCCAATCATAGTACAAATTGTTGGTATAATACCATAAATATCAGTTAAGACTCTTAGTATTTTTCTTTAGGACCTTTTTATATTCTAGTAACTTTAACTCCCTCTATGTAAACTTGCGTTAGTAGTTAGAAGTACACCTTTCTATAAAACTTCGTTACTCTTTGATTATATACTCATTATTGTATTCTGTACAATTTATGTCTCAATTTTTTTTATTCATCTAAAACGTGATCCGTTATTCTCTGTATCACAACAATCTACAGGTTATGGGCCCAGTCAATAGTGTGCTCATGTGCAAGTGTAATATCAGAATATCAGGGAATCGTATCAAACCAAAAATATAATTTCACCTTGCACAGATTATCTAGTCAATGACGATCGTATTCTAAAAATATAGAATAAAAATGGCTGAATCTACGTCCAGCATATCAATGAGTTTTCAAAAACTCAAAGGACGTGGTAATTATATAAATTGGAAATTTCAGATGAAAAATTATCTGCGGCATATAATTTGTGGTGTACTATAAAAGGTTATCCTGATGACGACACTACTAACGCAGATACAAAAGCTCGAAAAGATGAGAAAGTGTTGCGTATATACGTTTAAATCTCGCGCTTTTTCTTGAATACTAACAAGTAAACGTACCCAAGTGTAACTCTCCGATTTTGATGAGCTTTTAGTATGTTGTTCTTCAAACAAAAATAAGCGACACGTATTTTTTTATACGTGCCCATACGCACTTTTAAGGGGTGAAACACCCCTTTGAAAAAAATCGGTTTTTCTCTTTCGAAGCGAATATCGTCGAAACTATAAGAGATAGAAAAAAATGTCTCAAAT
>NW_017300056.1:49699-50212 GCF_001594075.2 Trachymyrmex cornetzi | reverse complement strand
AACCATGTCGTTGACTCTTACATTAACTGGAAAAACCAGCATCCTTACAGCAAGCTACTTTCCCGCGTTGGATTTAAGTAATGGCGAATACGAATTAGGTTTTACGAATTTCGAAACGTACAACGCGATACCTAATATTACTTCCGCGAACAATAAATTCTATTTCGATACCGACGATAAAACAATCACGATTCTCGAAGGATCATACGAATTAAGTGCTATAACCAAATATTTAAGAGCTGCTATTTTTCACACGTTTGATACTAAAAGTAATAACGATGATAATAATGATGACAATTATTTATTCAACGACTATGTTGGTGATAATACCCATAAGGACGAGATACCGATTCTTCAAGTCAACGAGAATACTATGAAAAGCGAGATCAAATGTGCCTACCGAGTAAATTTTAATAAACCGAATAACATCGGTTCATTGTTAGGCTATTCACAATCTCGTGTGATACAATCGAAAAAATGGTACGCGTCTGACCAACCTGTAAACATTATGAA
>NW_017300056.1:42490-48835 GCF_001594075.2 Trachymyrmex cornetzi | reverse complement strand
CTGTCCGTTGTCGATCGTCGGCGACTCGGCGGCGGTGGCAAACGTGCGTTTCGAGTGCTCGGGACTCCGCGTATTTTCTGCTTCTCTTTTTTCCCGATTATTCAATTAAAATATGATTAATATGTAACGAATATTTAATTTACAAATTGTAATATTATTATAATGATAGTAATAATAGGGTATTTTTACAAAAGTAACGAAAGATTTTTATTTTCATCATATTCGTAACAAAAAATAATGCGATAAAAAAATCATGTGCGGAATGAAATTGTAATACATTCTATTGAAAACAATACTTTTTAAATCTGTAATTGCATGATCGATAAACATTTTTAACACTTCAATTTGATATAATATGTTGAATGAAAAACATTTACAATGGTGTAATATTTAATACTAACAATTTGTAATGTTTTAATGTAATATTGAAATGTAAAATTTTATATGAATATTTCACGATAATATTTGAATGAAACATGTAAACGTTATAATTAAAATGTAGCATTTAAATTTATTATGCAAGTGTAATATATTTAATCATTTAACATTAATAACAATTATTCTTTAAATGTTACATGAAAAATGTCATATTTGAATTTGTAACGTAGAATTTTGAATATTTCCATTCTATTATTGTAAGGTAAAACGTATTGTATTTATTTCTTTATATTCACAATAACGCTGTGGCATGCGAAGGTCAGGTAGCCGGGCCGTTCCGGATCGGAGGGTCTCGGAACTAGTCGAAATATGAATCCCTCGGGAACAGGGGAAACATCTGCTTTTGGGCCGTTTTCAGTCAGTCGTGTCGCATCGTGTCGTTCAGAGCGTCCGTACGTATTTCGAGCAGACAATTTGAGTAAAATTGCGCGATTATGAGCGTGTGTTTTATATGTACTGAGCCGCTAGTCGGCGATAATATACGCGAAGTGAAATCGAGAGGTGTGCGAACTTTATTAGAGGCGAGCGAAAGAAGACAAATGGCAGAACACAAGCGTTTATTGGAAACCGTGGAAAGCATTAGTGTGCACGCCAATTGCTACAAGCGTTACATCGATAAGAGACTTTCGATTGATTGTTATAAAGAAAGTGTCAAAAATAACGAACAACCAGTGATCGCGTCTAATTTTGATGTTGAAAAACAATGCTTGTTGTGCAGCGAAGAACTGCCACAAATAGGACATAAATATCCGCTCCATAGAGTAAACATCAATACAATTACGAACAGCGAGACTGTGACAAATATGAAGAAAATTCTTGATGAACGCGGCGATGATTTTTCTCGATCACTTTCGGAACGAATTGCATCAATACCCGATCTCGTTACCACAGGTGCTCGATATCATAGGGAGTGCTCCCGTCGCTATGTGTATCGGAAACCGGTAACTGGAGTTAACAAGGGTCGACCTAGCGGAGGTAAAATTGATGACGCCATGAATGAAATTTATTCTTTCCTCACAAAATAGCGACGAATGTCAGTTTTCGATGATGAACTTGATGGCTCAAGTTACAGGAGATTTCTGTTCAAGTTACAACACCGTTCGCAGTCACTTGGTGGAAAAGTACGGCGATGAAATCATTATTATTGGTTCGGGACGCGGCACTGTGGTGTGTTTCAAAAATACTGGCCACAAACTTATTTCGGACGCATGGTATATGCAAAGAAACTCTAACATCGCCGAAGAAAGACTACGAGTTGTCCGCGAAGCTGCCGCAATTATTCTTGAGGACATTCGATCGGTTGCTTACGATACAAGCAATTATCCACCCTCCGCTAATTTTTTGCAGTTTGCCGAAACGGAAGTACCGAAATCGTTAATGGTTTTTTTGTCCGAAGTGATTAAGAAGAATAAACAAGGCAACACTGATCGTTCATTACAAGGTTTGACGACGAAATGTATATCAATAGCGCATGCTATTATATCAGCTGTCCGTCCTCGCTCTTTTAATTCTTCTATAAAAATCGGCATTGGCGCATTTATGTACAAAAAATTTGGCTCGAGAACTTTGATCGATATAATGTCAAATTTAGGATTTTCGGCGTCTTATGCAGATATTGTAGCATACGAAAATTCATGCATTCGCACAGACGGTAGTGAAGTGTTAGAAGGCTCCTTTTCTCAGTTTGTTTTTGACAACGCAGACTTTAATGTCAAAACCATCGATGGGCACGGTACATTTCACGCAATGGGTGGCATTCATTGTGTCACCCCAAGAACCGGTGTTGCTCCAGATAAAGAAATTCCACGGATTATGGAACAGAAATCAGCTGTAAAAGTTGCACTGATGGGAACGATTCCACTACTTTCTTACACGAATCATGCTTCGGCGGGTTTGCAGACCATCAAAGTAGCTGATATCGACAACCTGCACCAATTTTCACGCGAAATTGTGCCGACTATACCTGATATGATGTGGCAGTATGGGAAGTGGGCTTGCTTCCATGACATTCCAGGCTGGAATGGCTTTATGGAGGAAGTGACCACTAATTTGCCGTATGAAGTGTCAAGAGTTATTTGTCTGCCTTTTATAAATGCTCCGCCGTCCGATTACAACACGATTCTTACGTCACTTGATCGAGCAGTAGAAAAATGCAAAGAAAGCCACCAAAAATCGTGCTTAGTTATGTTTGACCAGCCCTTATACTGGAAAGCACGTGACATCAATGCGGCTAATAATCCATCATACGATTTCGATAATGTCATAATTAGACTCGGAGGATTCCATCTACTAATGTCCTTCATGGGATCTATCGGTGCCATAATGCTGGGCAGTGGAATCGAACAGATATTTTACCTGATATATGCAGAAAATTGCGTGCAAAAGATTCTATCTGGTCACGCATACAGTAGGGCTGTTCGAGCAGATATTTTGACCCATCTTTCGATATCGAAATTAATGTCACGAGTGCAAAACTGCTCTATATCCACTGTGACGATTTCGCCACAGAACGTGGCGAAATACTAAAATAACGTTAGCGCAATCATATTATTGCCAATATGATATGTAAACCAATTATTATAATAAAAGCAGTACTCGACCGCTGACCACAAGATATTGCGCGGACGCTGGCCTCGTCTGAGTAGAACGCTGACGAGGCTATACGGGCGACCCCAAAATAATTAATAAAAGCGCGGCCGCGTAGGCGACCGGGAGCCAGTCAGACAATTCTCAGTGAGTAATTCGGTCAAATAAAATAGCGTAACCCGTCGTGACGCGCGGTTCGAATATGTCTAATATACTATCGCGACGCAAGTGCCGATAGGTGAATTGGTGATGATAATAGAATAAAAATAGTGTATCGCAATATCAAAGATTATATTTATATATTCAGTACAAAACTACAACAAGTGTTGTTCAATGTGCCAACTCCCCCGAGTCCTAAGTGGATCCCGAACTCGTGCCGTACAGCGGCACAACATTAATTATGGAAGAAATTGATTTCACTGATGAAGAACGTGACGAAATGGACAGTTATTTGGATTTTATCAAATAAATGACGTGAATGTGTACTCACCGCAGAGACAAGTGAAACTGTAAAAAATGTAGCGCAGAAGTTTCGTTATGCATTAACTTCGCTGGAAAGCAGAGGACCTACAGCTAAATTATGGGTGCAGTACGACCGACTGGTGACGTTTCATTGAGGCTGAGAGATCTGGAAACTGGACGCCATCTGGATACTGTCTACAAAATGCTTTCTTTCTTTCACTCCAGCGGTCATAATCTGTATGCGAAATCGTCACATTTGTACCTGCAGGACATGTTATTGTTACGCGAAAAAATGCCAGCCGATGAGTATGACCGGTTCACGAAGGGGTGTTTTACGATACGGCGGAGTAATAAGTTCTGGTCAGGAATCATGTCAGATCAGACTATCGAACAGATAGCAATGAGATCCTTCAAGACCGAGCAAGTTCGCCGAGCAACCACCGACAGTGCCTTATCAGCATGGACCTTGGGAATGGTGCACATGCACAACATTTGTGAAGAAGTGGAAAATTTTGCGGGTGTTTCTTGCGCAACGACTGAACAACACGTCGACATGCGGCCAACGCGAGTAAAGCGCGACAACGAAGATGTGGGAAAAATAGACGTATGGCTTGCAGCGCATCATCCGTTTCCAGTTACTGATCAGCTGATGTCTATTGGAACAGACATCATTGGAACAAGTGACGTTAATTGTTACCAAGCTGAGGAAGTCGGTCGTGAAATGATGGCCTCAATCATCAACAAAACGTTCGATTCTGTCACCGTCAATCGGAAAGATAAAGTACAGCCGTTAGCTGTAGTAAAGTGCAGCATAAAAATCGACGCCAAAAGAGTTCCGATAAATCCGTTGCTGCTGTTTCAACGCCTTTGTATCATTAAGCACAATGACGACGACATGAAGAAGTACCTCTCATTTGAGCTTGCGCCTTTCTCAGTATCGTTATTCGATACGGAAGGCATGCGAAAAGGCACGAAATCATTGTTATACAATGAATTCAACCTTGTAACAACGGCTGCGCAACATGGCCAGAAAAGGCTGCATGTCATCGATGGAGGTTACTTGTTGCATAAAGTTGTGTGGGGTCGTGTCACAACTTTCGACCTGATATGCCAAAAGTACGTAAATTACGTCCAAAATCATTTTAACGATGACACGGTAGTAATTTTCGACGGTTATGCAGACGACGCCAGCATCATGGGTACAAAATCATCGGAAAGGCTGAGACGTTCCAGGATGCATGTAACGCAGGAAATAACTTCACAGCGGACACGATGATGCAGAGCAGTCAAGAAAAGTTCTTGACCAACGATAAGAACAAACAGCGTCTAATACAGATGATCAGTTCGTACTTTGGTATCTGTGTACAACAAGCCTTTGAAGACGCCGACACTCTCATCGTTTCAACTGCCATAGAAAAATCTACTGTATACGATTATGTAGAAATCGTTGGAGAAGACGTTGACCTTCTTGTGTTGTTGACCGGACTCGCCCAGGACAAGCAAAATGTTTTCTTTCACAAACCTGCCAAAGGGAAAACACCGGCTTCCATCTTTTCGCCTTCATGTTTGAAAAACGAAGTATTCGCTGAAAACATTTTTTTCCTGCATGCAATCAGTGGTTGCGACACCACTTCAGCATTGTACAATGTGGGAAAAAAGAAATTTATGGCGGCACTTCGGAAAAATCCAGACCTTCGATCAGCTGCAGAACTGTTTAAGGCAAAAGATGTGAATGTAGAAATTCTGACGGCAGCAGGCGAACAATTCTTGATTGCAGTATACGGCGGTGACAAAAATGAAACGTCATTGGATGCTCTTAGATACAAACGGTTCGCAAAATCGGTCATGAAAACCAAATTCAACTTGTCTACCCTCCCACTAACGAGGACAGCAGCACGTGAGCACGTGCTCAGAACTTACCATCAAATTCAAACGTGGTTGGGGAATTATAAGGACCCGAAAGAATGGGGTTGGCGAAGAACAAGTAACGGCCTGGAACCAATTCTTAACAGTGCGGAGCCCGTACCATCAGAGCTTCTTAGAATCTTGGCATGCAAATGTACAGGAAAATGTGGCGCAGCGTGTGGCTGTCGAAAAGCCGGTCTGAAATGCTCAGCAATTTGTAAAAATTGTAATGAAGAGTCATACGAGAACGTTAAAACGTACTGCGCCAACGTCGATGATAATGACGATGACGTGGAGGATGATCCAACGTTCAATTACATGGATGAAGAGGTCATCGACGAGAACGAAGAACGTCCCTCAGGCAACGACGAACCGCCACAGAAACGTTCCAGGAATCATTAATTCATTTTTTATTATTTCAATTTAATTCATTTTAATTGTACTCAGTTTTTTAAAAAGTACTACTTCATAATATTTGTTATTTTAAGTGCACCGTTGTTCTTGTAATTAAATCGCTCAAAAAATTCTGACGTTATTTATTTTGAAATTAATATATAAATCGTTAATAAAATTTGATCATTAACTGTATTAGGAAGCATTTAAGTTTTATTCTTGTTGCTGTAATTTTATTTTTATCATATTTTATCACATAATTTCCTTCATATTACAAATAGTACAATATTCAAGGCAATCTTTCAATACGCATTATATAAACGCGATTACCATTATTGTTATTATCGTGAAATAATATTAACATTGCTATATAAAATGCAGTTGAGAATTTTTATGATTTAAAATCGCTATTTACTGCTGATCGAATCACTTTCGGGGTCTTCATCGGATGTTACTTTCAACGAACTTCGATAACATTTGCAGCTACTGGTAGGTAATTTCATCCTCTATTACATTAATATTAATCATATTTTAATTGAATAATCGGGAAAAAAGAGAAGC
>NW_017300056.1:41832-42168 GCF_001594075.2 Trachymyrmex cornetzi | reverse complement strand
TGGCCTACGACACCACATTCGAATACAGCGATGAAATACGAATACCAATACAACATCAAGATCTGTACACATTACCATGTGAGAGTTTTCTTTACATCAAGGGAAAATTCTTAACGAAAAAACAGGATGGAACCATCGAACATCTTCCGCAATTATCAAACAATTGCATTGCGTTCATGTTCAATGAAATTCGATATGAGTTAAACGGTGTGGAAATCGATAGATCTAGAAACGTTGGAATTACCAGCACGATCAAAAATTTTGTATCACTAACCATTGGCAAGAGTAGAACGCTAGAAATTGCAGGATGGGACAACAAATTTAATTTACTTCCCA
>NW_017300056.1:39719-41108 GCF_001594075.2 Trachymyrmex cornetzi | reverse complement strand
TTCTCGTCAAAACGAATTAATAAAAAGCGCTACTGTGGATATTCGTATAGAATTTGAATGTATGGAAAATATTCCTGCGAACACCACAGCTTATTGTCTTATTATTCATGACAGAGTGATAGAATATAATCCATTGACTAATGTTATTCGTAAAATTATATAATGATATACATATATTCAAAACTTACTATTTAGAAAACTTTATCACAGTTAGATAAACCGTGATATGTAGTTTTATGCTTTAAACCGGAAGAAGAAACGTAGTATCACAAATTGTTTCGTAATTCGACACATGTAACCTCACTAATCGGAAACTTTTAAAATTCTGATTTTTATCGTTACGACGATATGAATTTAAATTTCAAATTCAATAAATACGTTATACTTTACTTATGATATGTATATAAAATTTCAAAAGGCATATTCCGGTTACAGTAATTATGATACTCTGTTATCTATCACAGAATTTATTTTAAACGATCCATTCGTCATAATTGATTGTTCTCTTCAAAACGAATTGATAAAAAAGCGCTATCATTCGTATAGAATTTGAATGTATGGAAAATATTCTTGAGAATTTCACAGCTTATTGTCTTATTATTCATGATAGAGTGATAGAATATAATACATTGCCTAATGTTATTTTTGAAATTATATGACGATATGAATTCGAAACTTGCTATTTTTAACTAAAAAAATTTATTATATAAATAAATCAATAAATATTATACGCTACTGTAATGTTACGCTACTGTGTTATTGCAACACATTCTAATTATATGTATGACTCATACTATCAAATATATAACATACACTTTATTTATATCTCATGATTTCATCTTCCCTTTCTTTTTTAAATAGATACTCGTACAATAGTATCGTTTGAGAATACATATGTAAGATCGCAGAAGTAATTCATTCGTCTTGCAGTGTACATCATTTTATACCATAATGTCTATTGTGTTTATCATCATTTTTGTTACCATTATTAAAACTATAATGGCAACGACTACAACGATGAATTCTCCTTCTTCTCCTCAAGATATAAATACAGAAATAATTCTATATCTGCAAAAATATGGTTATTTAAATAACATTGGGAACAATACGCAATTATCGATCGGGAGTGAAAAACTTAAACAGGCTATTTCATTATTTCAAGAATATTATCAAATACAAGGTGATGGTACATTGAACGATTATACGTTACGTCAAATGCGTAAACCACGATGTGGTCTCCCAGATATTCCACGTCATAAGCACGATACAGGTATACATAAATGGATGAAAATAAATCTTACGTGGAACTTTCATTTGGCAAATGCAAATATCTTAAAAACTACAGAATTTGCATTCTCGTTATGGGCAGCTAATTCATCCTTAACATTC
>NW_017300056.1:38122-39405 GCF_001594075.2 Trachymyrmex cornetzi | reverse complement strand
TACTGAAATTCCGACAAATAAGCCTGATAAAATAGATCTCTGTGAATTACAATATGTGGATACTATATTAATATTAAATCATCGAATATTCGTCACATATCAAAGCTATGTATGGTCGATAAATATAAATGATAACAAATATGACGGACCATTTGAACTAAATACTTACATGAATTTCCTCCCAAAAAATTTCTCTTTGTCAGCCGCGTACCAAAGACCCTCGGGTGAAATAGTACTATTTATAAATAATATGGTTTATATGGTTAATTATCCCAGTTTCAAATTAAAAGAAGGCTGGCCGAAACATCTAAAAAATTTGGGATTTCCCCCAAATGTTGTAATTAATACCGCGATAAATACTCACAAAGGACAAACCTATGGTACGTAATCTTCGATGACAACGATGTGGCGCAAATAGACGAATGTACTCTGACTGTTAGTGCATATCAAACGTTACAATCAATATTTCCCGGAATACCGCCATCTCCAACCATGGCTTTCCGACATATGGACGGTAATATTTATTTTGCTAAGAAACAACAATTTTACCAATATAACGAATTCAAGAGAATCGTGACAAAAGCGGATAAATTTAGTATAAAAAAATACTTAACACTGAATGTTCGAGAGATGGATTATTGCAACAGTTGCAAGATATCTTGAATCAATTCATTCAGTACAGTTAATACATAAACATATATATTACCTAAACTATTAATATATGTTACATATAACATATATAAATACATATAAATACATATAAATACATATATAATACATATATGTATAATACATGTATAAACGAGAAAATGAAAGGGAAGGGGAAAAATGATATCACACATAATTATATAATTGTGTAATCATTTTTACAAAACGATCAGTACGAAAGGGACAATCGTTCCAATAACATCATTTTAAAAGAATGTACGTACTTTCCAACTGTGAAGACAATATTTCAAAACATATAAACAAAATGTTCAGCAATACGGATATTGAGAATTACCTCATGGAACAGAATAGCCAGGACAAACTGACAATAAGCGCGAAGAAGGTTAAATTCAATGATGAAAATCCAAATAAAGAACAATCAAATACGTAAGTATTTTTTTCCTTTTATATCTATTTTATATCTCATATTTTCTTTAAAATTACAGATATCAAATTACTCGTTATCCAATCGTTCGAATTCTTGAAAGAAAATATCCTTTAACACTAACTGGCTATAAATATTTAAACATTGGTATCGATGCCAAGCTACCTTCCTGTATAAGCATCATTCTTGG
>NW_017300056.1:34369-36602 GCF_001594075.2 Trachymyrmex cornetzi | reverse complement strand
AGGTTCGCCCCCACCGCTCAAACCCCCCCTACTGATCTCAGTGGTTGAAACAAAAGAGAGACGCGTGGCCCGGGGAAGACATGGAATTATTAACAAACATACCAGAGGAAAGAAAACAAATTGTAACAGTAGTGGTTACTAGCTGCGATACCGTTATAGAATATAGGAGATTCTCGTCATTGTATAAATTGTTACGAGTAGCAGCATACATGTTAAGATTTATTTACAATATAAGATGTGGCAAGGAAAACCGCAAGCTAGGCACGATAGGCGCCGAAGAAATTAAAATAGCTAAAATAAGGGTAATTATGTTAGTACAATCCGAAAAGTTTTCAGACGAAATAGAAATGTTAAAATCGAGCAAAAAGGTACAGAGAAGTTCAAGACTGATAGCCCTATCACCATTTGTTGACCACAACGGAATCTTAAGAGTGGGTGGAAGGTTGAAGCACGCAGTCCTACCGGAAGAGGTCAAACACCCCACAATCTTACCATCACATCACTATTTTACAAAGCTGGTGATTATACACTACCATGAGAAGTTATTGCATGCTGGAGTCCAGACTACATTAAGTAATATTAGAGAAGAATTCTGGCCAATATTTGTAAGGAGTAGAGTCAAGGAGATAATACACAAATGTATCCGGTGCCGAAAGGCTAATCCCAAAGCAAGCTGACAGCTCATGGGACAGCTACCAATGGCCCGAGTTAACGCAGCAAGACCCTTTCATAATACAGGAGTCGATTATTGTGGCCTCTTCTATACCCGGGACCGTATTAGACGTAACAGTAAGAAATATAAAACCTACGTAGCAGTCTTTATATGCATGTCGGTAAAGGCAGTACACATTGAATTAGTGGAGGATTTGAGTGCAGATTCCTTCATCGCAGCAGCAAAGAGATTCATAGCTCGGCGAGGAAAAGTTGCGAACCTATACTCCGACAATGGAACTAATTTCGTCGGAGCAGAACGCGAATTACGGCAAGTGTTCGAGACTAACGAATTTAAGAATTCCGTCCAAGAGTATGCAGCTTCCGAACAAATGAAGTGGCATTTTATACCTGCTCGATCCCCTCATTTTGGGGGACTTTGGGAATCGGCGGTGCGGTTATTAAAGTTACATTTGAAACGAACTATAGGGGACGCCTGTTTGACGGTAACGGAGCTGATGACGATATTAATTCAAGTAGAAGCAATGATAAACTCCAGACCTCTGACTCCTTTACTGGACGATCCGAACGATCTAAATGCCTTAACTCCTGGCCACTTTCTAATAGGAGAGTGTCTACAAAGCCATTCGGAGGTGAATCTGGAAGAAATTCCGGTAAACAGATTGTCAAGATGGCAACATGTACAACAATTCAAACAACGATTTTGGACTAGGTGGCAGAAAGAGTACCTAAGCACATGTCAGCAGAGAACTAAGTGGAAAACTGACTCCAGGAACGTATTCAAGATCGGACAATTAGTTATGTTAAAGGAGGGTGAAAGCAGACCTTTGAAATGGAAACTCGCCCAAATTTTGGAAATACATCCTGGTACTGACGAAATCGTAAGAGCGGTGACTGTGAAAACGGAACAGGGTATATATAAAAGAGCTATTGTTAATGTGTCGATACCAGATTAGCACGATACATCTTTGTATTAATTTCTTTATTTTAAGCATTTAATTTAGATACTATACGGATTATTATACCGTATAAAAAAAAAAAATATATATATATATATGTATAACTTGTGTAAGAATAACGAGTCATGCTCGAGACTATACTTTAGAAATAAGTTTGTATTGTTTTATTGAAAATATGTAATATTTGTCAAGGCGGGCAGCGTGTTGTGATTGTTAGTTGGTAACTCCTATTTTAGTGAATCACGTTACGCAGGTCGGTAGCTTAGTTATCGATCGTGTTATCGACCGACTGATTACTGTATTTCGACGAGATAGAGCGCCAGCGGTGTGCGCACGCATCCGCGAGTTGCGAACGGCTAGAAGGAGAGATCAGATTTAGCAAGCGTAGAGTAGACACGTATCAGCTTTCAGTGAATAAATTCAATTTCAACTAACCACGTATTACTCAATTTTCCACCTATAACTGCAGTCAACAACAATTATTATAATCATTGTTATCATCAACAGTAACAGTAATCAATAATTAATCAGTAACAATTAATAACCAATATTAACATCATTCTCGTCATTATTGTCAATATCATTCTAATCATCATCATCAT
>NW_017300056.1:28408-34060 GCF_001594075.2 Trachymyrmex cornetzi | reverse complement strand
ATAAAAGGTAAATTAATATTTCTTATTTCTTTCCAAAAACATCAACTTTTTGAACGCTTCATTAATACTTCTTCTTCAAACATCTTCTTGAATATTACCCTGAAATAAATAAAAATAAATTAATATTATTAATATTCATACATTTTTATTTGAACGTTTCTATATTAGTTATACTATTATATATACATACACAATACCATTTACAAGTTTGCTTAAAACGTTTACGACTAATATTTTGTTTTAAAAATATGTAAATATGCACGCACGCAAGCACGCACACATATATATAATGTATTTCACCACTACCTTACAATACTTATACAACATATTCTAAAGATAAAATAGAGTAAAAAATCTTAATATGAAAATGTCAAGACTGCTATAGTTTTTAAATTATTAATATTCAACGACAGTTTGTAAAAACTATCAATATAACTATATTAGTTTAACAACTATCATTATCTTAACATTTTCATAAACTGAAAATAATAATAGAGGTTATAATAGTAAAATTAGAAAATCGTAAGTATTTCCAAACTTATAACTAGTAAACTGTATTGTATATAAATACATCTTAATATAAATGAAACAATAATAGAATACATACCTGTATATTTAAATGAAATGGATACTTGAGCGAACCTTCGTTTTCGTAAGAATTTTATAGCTGAAAAAGCCTTGGATTGCTAGCGTTTTTGAAGTTCTTCGATTGGTGGGCGATGATTTGCTTCTCTTATTAGATTAATTAAGCGTATTATTTCAATGGTCAAAAGGTTTATTGAATGTATCTTAGATTCTTTAATTGATTTTACAATAAAGAAAATGATCAGTCAGCACAACGATCTCGTTCTTCTCGCCATTAACAAATTACAGCCGCTCCGCGCGTCATATTTTATAAATAAACATCTAATGTTAAGGTGCAACAAGAAGGCAATGGAAAGTGTAAGTGTGTAAGTCAGAGAGGTAACGTGTAACGCAAGTGGCGCATCAGACACGGAGTAACCCATTTCTTACAGTTATAATATGATTATATTTTTCTGAAACTAAAATATTTTACAAATATTACATAAAATTATAATCATACCCAGTAAACATAAAGTTACATGTAACGTACCTGTTAGTTGTAATTTCCCACTCAACGATATAACTGTAATATAATACGCATGTTATATGACGGTTGGTAGCTTCTTCCTTATGAACAGTTCTAGACGGAGAGGACAGAGATTTAGGCTCAATTTCACAACTCACGATTAACTCTTAACCGAGGTTTAACTTATTTCTCATCTTTTCCAATTCTAGAATTGAAAAGAGATAATGAATAAGTTGAACCTTGGTTAAGAGTTAACCGTCAATTGTGAAACTGGGCCTTAAAGAGAGACACATACAAGAGAAGATTTTTTATTGACGCGGATTTCGATTCTGAACTTAAAATTTGAAATTAAAAAATGCCTAATCCAATATGACGTACGTAAAAGGTTCCAAATACGTTGATTCAGATTAAAAATGAAAATTTAAAGGAAAAGATTTTTCATATTTTTTATCGTTATTCAAAAATTGAATAAATATTTGTGTCGAATAATGTAAGTATAAAGTGTCATTGATAGAAATGTTTTGAAATTCGAAGATTTTATTTCGTCACAAAAAGACCAATCACAATTGAAATGCTATTTTATTAAGAATTCATGTCAATTTAATATAAACTATCATATAGATCAATATGTAAAAATGAAGATAAGTTAAGGTCATCTGAGGTCAGCGCGTGCGTAGCGCGCGCTTGCAATGGGCTAGTAAGAGTGTAAAATTGACATGTCATCTATTAAGACGTTACGATACATTTAAAGTTCACGAATGATGCACACTAATATAATTTATAAGATCGAATGTGTAAAGAATGTGACACAATATATGTAGTCAAATGGGTAGGACTATAAAAACGAGAGTCCATGAACATAGAAACCATATCAATTGGAAAACAGAACAAAAATCTGTAATTACCGAAAATCGCCTGGAACAATCATATGAATTTAATTGGGATAACATTAAGATATTGGACGAAGAAAGAATATTGAATAAAAGACTCATATCAGAAATAATTTTTATTTAAAAATAAAAAAATAGTTTAAATATACAGTCAGACACGAATTTATTACACAAAGCTTATGACAATTTATTTATTAACAATTGGTTGATTTTACTCTCTTCAATATTTCCCTTATTTATGGTTATTTGCTACGCGCAGGATCGGCAACTATAGTGTGGAATCGTGGAGCACTCCACACCTAAAATTTTGCTTATATAGCTCGGTAACTATAGTGTAGAAATCCATGGAAATCAATGGAAATTCAAAGCAATCCAAGAATTGGATTAAAAATCAACTCTGAACTTTTTAAAATGTTGTACACGGAAACCGACCGATATTTAATTGTGATGGCAGTACAATTAAAATTAAATTAAAATTAAATTAAAATTAAATTATATTTTTAAAAATTGGATTATTAATAAAGCTACGTCGGACACATCACCCAAGTACCCTTGTATACCATTTTATCCTTGTTGTTCACCCAATGCTGGATCAACAACAACTAATCAGATTTAATAAACAGAGAAATAACGTTCGTCCATTTATTTGTCTCTCATTTTACTCATGTTTCTACCCCCACCACCGTCATCGGTGGTTCAATCTATAATAATGCACTACAAATCTATTTAATAATCTATTAAGTTAAAATTTGTTATTTAATAATTTATTATGTTAAATCGTAAAGAAAATATATGATTAAACGTTAGACCTTAAACTTACGTGATTTTCGTTAATAAGAGTGTAAAATTGACATGTCATCTGTCAATAAATGCAAACATAAAATCGAAAAAGAAAAAAACATATTTTAAAAGAAAATACTTTTGTCCATTTACAATTGTTATTGGAACAAAATTGTATTTTTAATATGACAAAATTGTAATGACTCAAAATACATTCAAACTCATTTTCTGGAAAGCTTTGTTTTTTGAGTCATTACAGTAAATGAGCAATATTATTTTATATTACATTTTACATTTTAATGTGAAATAATACTGTCGGTTATTTGACTATCATGTAATTAATAATTAATGACATAGGACACATATTCGGAAGGTACGTTGTCAACACTATTACGTCATTATATCTTTATCATTATATGTAAAACAAGAGTCATCTGTTAAGACGTTACGATACATTTAAAGTTTACGAATGATACACACTAATATAATTTATAAGATAGAATATGTAAAGAATGTGACAAAACATATGTGGTTAAATGGGAATATATGAAATGTATAACAGATGTCACTCACTTTTGTTATTTTCGTCTCATTTCGCACTGTTAGATATCAAAGGATTAATGGGACCCAATTCCTTGAATTAACCAACACTTTGTTATTTAAAGGAATTAGATTCAATTATTCCTTTGATATCTAACAGTGTGAAACGAGATGAAAATAACAAAAGTGAGTGATTTATTAGAATATTTATAATTTCATTGTCAACATCTGTTCACTGTTGTAATTTTCATCTCGTTTCATGATACATAATCGATCCTCTTGTTTTACATATAATGATAAAGATATTATAATGACGTAATAGTCTTGACAACGTACCTTCCGAATGTATGTCCTGTCATTAATTATTAATTACACGATAGTCAAATAACCGACAGTATTATTTCGCATTAAAATGTAAAATGTAATGTAAAATAATATTGCTCATTTACTGTAATGACTCAAAAAACAAAGCTTTCCAGAAAATGAGTTTAAATGTATTTCGAGTCATTACAATATTTTGTCATATTAAAAATACAATTTTGCTGCAATATCTATAGTTGTAAAGGGACAAAAGTATTTTCTTTTAAAGTATGTTTTTTCTTTTTCTTCTTCATGTTTGCATTTTTTTCTACAAACAACTAAAAAATGATAATTTCTGGCAATTTATATCGTTGTAATAAACGAGCGATAAAAGTAGAATTTATATAGAATTCATATTGTATCATGATAACAGATGTACCTTAGTGCAGATTTCAAATTCGGGCCACATTAGTCCCAAATACGAAAGGCTGTCTGTTTCGAGCAACTAATGTTTTTAAATACAGCTTCGTATTGTATGTTGTGCTTAGAGGTGTCTATCTAATTAAATTCCATGTCAAACAGCAGTCACTATCTTCTATATATTTATTTCAATTGGAATATTCATTAGTTATCTTATATTTGTTTTATAAATAAATAAAAAATGTGTTTTCAAAGTGAAAAGGTTTTATATTTTTCTTATATTAAAAAATACAGTATGACGATGGTTTCCATTCGTTTTCCATATTTAGAAAATGAATAATAACACAGCATGACGATGTTAAGTTTATTAATTAAAAGTTGCTGTTTGCTCCACAAACATTATTTATTTTTTAAGATATCTTCAAGACATCAAAAAGATATTTTCAAGACATCTAAAAGATATCTTTAAGACACCTTAAAGCCATTTCTCACATATCTAAAAGACATCTTCCAGATATCTTTAAGACATCTTAAAGACATCTCTCAAATATCTAAAAAAACATCTTCCAGATATCTTTAAGACATCTTAAAGACATCTCTCACATATCGAAAAGACATCTTCCAGATATCTTTAGATATCTGAAAGATATCTTAAACTGTTGCATAAAACATCTTTTAGGACTTTAAAAGACATCTTTTCGTAAAAAATGCAAGATATCACAAGACATGGTGAGAAGTCTTTTAGAAGTCTAAAAGACATCTTTTTGTCTATCTGGGATTGAGAATGACCTGATCGAGGTTGAAACGTATGAATATTATATATATTTATATTGTTCATTTATTATTTTAGTTTTTGTAGTTGCAATTAGTTATATGTTAAATATGGTTATAGATACGTACAGACCATAATATAATAAATATTAGCGGGATCTCTAGAATTTCCAATCGATCTCGTCGTTAACATCACACTCGTGAAATAAATAATGCGGCTCAAGTCACCACGACGGCTTTCTTTAAATTATTCCTGTGACTTTTAGTTAGATATAGATCTGAAAGTAATTTTGTTAAATCAAAATAATTATATACTCTCTAAAATTTTTAGAGTGAATTATAACAACTACTCTTTAAAGTGAGATCCTACTCTTTAAAGTGAGATCCTACTCTTTAAAGTGAGATTCTAAAGAATTTAGAGAGTAGGAATACATTTTCAGTATGAATGTCCAGTATGGACAATTCATGCGTATTAGTACTTACATTATGGAATCGTCTGGCATCTTCATTTTTTGTTAATGAATCGATTGGGTTTACATCTTTCAATTCTTCTATTTATTCTTCGGGAATTATAGTCCTTTTATGTCTACAAGTTGTTCTACTTTTAGACTAATGCTTATTAATGCTTTCTTTAATTCTCTCTTTCCGTTTTTCTGTCAATTGAAATAAATGAAAGAATAACAAATGTTCACGAAGTAAGCACATTGAGAAAATCAATAAATTAATAAATATATTTGACTCTATTCCGTTTGTACTTTTTCCATATGAGAAAGATTTTAAAAACAGCTCAACTGAAAGGTTTGCGACATTATTTCATGTGAAATGTTTCACAAATAACTCAACTAAAAGTTTTCAAATATA
>NW_017300056.1:24900-25221 GCF_001594075.2 Trachymyrmex cornetzi | reverse complement strand
GCTTTGTGTTGTGTTAGTAAGGTTATGGACAGTGTCTGCCCTGCTTCGGGTATTGCATCTTATTAATTTTTTGCTGAAATTACGTGATCGCTACCCTGAGAAAGTACGAGGTTATTTGTGTTGTCACGCGTCACGTGTTGAGCGTATACGACGCGACGTTGCCAAGTCGTCAATCCCTCTCGCCTTCGCTACTGCCGCCGGTCGAAAAAATAGCCGAGCTACTTACTTTGTTAAATGATTTCTTAAATATAAATACCGGAAGGTATATATTCAGGAAAATTTCATATTATTCCTTGTAATATCAAGTTTTATGTCTCTTTG
>NW_017300056.1:24180-24665 GCF_001594075.2 Trachymyrmex cornetzi | reverse complement strand
TTAACAAAAGCATTAATAAAGCATCATCTTTCATTATAAAATTATAAAATTATAGTATTAAACTCTTATATATGTATTGAATTTTTTTTTCCGACAACTTGTACCATTCTTTTATCTTCGCAGGATAAGGTCCAATCGTAAAAGTGTTCAGACAAAAATTATAGGGTTTAAAAAGATCTATTTACTGATTTTATCAGTTTGATCTTATATGACGTGACCGAAGTCAAGTTAAGGACACATCAATTTTTTTAAATGGAACAACTTATTTTTGATCAAAAATCTAACAGCTGGTGTCATTAACATTATCCAAGGTGTCCAACCGACGACTAAAACCTCTTGTTGTTCAGGATCATAATCTAAATAACATTTGTCAAAATCAAGATCATTGGAACACCAAAAATGAATTTTTACCATAAAAATCGAAATAAGAGGAACAATTTCCAATGACCTTTACATATGTCTAAATCATGATTCTAAACAACATT
>NW_017300056.1:21977-22259 GCF_001594075.2 Trachymyrmex cornetzi | reverse complement strand
TAGTGATTTGGAAAACTCTAGACATCAACTATTAGATTCTAGAATAAAAAAAGAGGGTATTCTATTTAAGGGGAGATATACACCTAGGACCCGGAAAAAAGGTCATTTTTGTGAATTTTTTTAAGGAAAACTATTTGAAATTTCGGATTGGGACTTTTTTTGTATCTAAAAGTATACACATTCAGGAATATGTTCAATTTTTTTTATTAAAAAAAATCAGAAATTGACGAGGTTGTTGTATAATCTTCGGAGCGCCGTAAAAAAATCCGGGTAAACGGTGCC
>NW_017300056.1:19914-21746 GCF_001594075.2 Trachymyrmex cornetzi | reverse complement strand
CGAAAAAAAAAATCCTATGACAAGTACTAGATAATGATGTATAGAATAACCACAAAAAAATTCAAGGCAATCGGTTCATTGGTTTTCGAGAAATTTTGGTTACCGATTTGAAAAACGTGATTTCGAGAAAAACGCGTTTGAAAATTTGGGAATGAATAAATCATGAAATTTGTCAACTTACATGGAATCATCGATACCAGGCCCATAGTGTAAGTCTTCTACGGTCGATGGAATGTTCATGTCTTCTAAATTTTTTTGTCGGCACCGTATTCGACCTTCTTTCGTCTGTTTTTGCGCTTGCAGCTCGGCTTTCGCTATGCGAGTTTCGTCTTCATAGCTCCATGTAAACCAATCCTCAATAAACGCATAACAAAAAAGAATCGTGTATTTATTTCGTAAGCTGTCTTGATGTACGGGCACGAAGGAATGAAAGTCGGTTTGCACGATGAACACGAAACTACAATTTTAAAACAGAGCCCTCGAGTGCTTTCTAATGAGAATCGAACATCACTATCACTTTTTGCATTTTACATATTCCGATAAGGCAGAAAACATTGTCAGAAAATTTAAAATTCGATACCCGATGTTTGGATCTTCTGGTGCGGATGTCTCACGATCAGTCTTCAATTTTTTGGCATTGAAACTAATATTCTCGTCGGAAAGTTCTACTTTTTCGGCAGTATGTCGATTTTTGGGCGGTATTTTCTTCTTGCTTCGATCTTTGCGAAAAAATTCGAATTGACGAGCTTCCCGAGAACATTTACATATGTTACCCATTTTCCTCAGAATATTTATTCACAGACGAAAATTCACCTAGCTTCCCGAGAACATTTACATATGTTACCCATTTTCCTCAGAATATTTATTCACAGACGAAAACTCACCGTAACGCACAGTTGCACGAACGGCAAGCTACTGACGAAACGCGTCTAATTTCTGGCAAAGAATAAAGTTCCTACGCACAGTTGCACGAACGGCAAGCTACTGACGAAACGCGTCCAATTTCTGGCAAAGAATAAAGTTCGTGTGATATTTCCGTTATACCTGGACCCGAGCACGTCCGAAAACACAATAGAATCATAAAACAAGTCTAGATACGCTCTCTTCGAAGGGTCGCTTGCCGCTACCTGCCTCTCGACCGCAAAACAGGGGGAACGGAGCGCTCTCGGAGACGGTTTACTCTCTCGGCGGTAACTTCGTTATATATCGAGATATTGATTTGCAATTTTCACCAGATATTCTTGAGACCTCAAGCTTCAAGAAAATCAAAAAAAAATCGATTTTTTCGACCATGCGCTAGGTGTATATCTCCCCTTAACAAAATCGACGAAATCTTGACTTGACCTTGGTGACTCCAACCAAGGTCAAACTAATAAAATTCGTAAATAAATCTTTTTAAAAACCTTACAATTTTTCTCTGAATACTTTTACGATTGAATTTCATCCTATGAAGATAAAAGACTGGCACAGATCTGAAAAATATTGAATATCAACTTAATAAACCATTTTTTACTAAAATACATTTTTTTATAGTGACAGAAGGATATATAAAAACTAATATCAGCAGTATCCACGATAATAAATTAAATAAAAAAATTGGGTGCGGAGATCCATTACGGACGGAACATATACCAGGTATGTAAATATGAAACCGGAATTTTTTAATAGAAAATACACGTTTATTGCATGAAAATGATAAAATATATTTTATTCGAAGTATTGCCCATCGCTAGCTATACATTATTCATTTTTTCAGACAGAATAAGCTAAAATGAGCCAGAAACTAGATTCGACGCATAGTGGTTCTATCATGTTTCGGCGTAACAACAAAA
>NW_017300056.1:17179-19694 GCF_001594075.2 Trachymyrmex cornetzi | reverse complement strand
GTCAGCAAATTGTTATCAGAAATATGACAAAACCTGCTAGACATGCTATGCCAACAGATTGGTAGCAATCTGTCGTCAGATTGCGAACAGAACCTTATTGGAGCAGACTCTGCTTAGAACATATACACATGGAACACTCATTGCCTATACCGCCAATGGTAGACGGGCCTTCAGGCGTCGTCTACAATACACGGAGTAAGAAGTACGAGTAAGAAATTCGACCAATCACAGTCGAATGTGAGAAGAATAATCGACTGTGATTGGTCAATTTCTTTCTCTTACTTCTTACTCCGTGTATTGTAGACGGGCCTTTAAGCATTAAGACCGGGAGTAAGAGAAATGGGTTATTCCCATTTCGTACGCCTTATTACTTTACTGCTAGCCAATCAAAGCTTATTATGAGATAAGGCACGAAAAAAGGCGTGCAAGAACTTCTTACATTATACTGCTTACTATCATCGTAATGGACTTACTATCATTGTAATGTATGCGTCGTCTACATATGCGAAGTAAGCTTGGTTTAAGAAGTAAGAGTAAGAAATTGTCCAATCACAGTCGAATGTGAGAAGAATAATTGACTGTGACTGGTCAATTTCTTACTCTAACTTCTTATGCGGGGTCTACAATAGAAGTCATAGCAGTCGTAGGGTCTTAAGTTGTAGAAAATTGACCAATCATAGTCGATTATTCTATTCATATTCTACTGTGATTGGTTAATTTTCTACGACTTAAGACTCTACGACTGCTACGTCTTCTATTGTAGACCCCGCTTTACTCCGTGTATTGTAGACGACGCATAATGCGGGGTCTACAATAGAAGTCGTAGCGGTCGTAAAGTCTTAAGTCATAAAGAATTAATCAATCGCAATCGAATATGAGAAGAATAATCGACTATGATTGGTCAATTTTCTACGACTTAAGATCCTACGACCGTTACGACTTCTATTGTAGACCCCGCTTAAGAGTCTGTGCAGTTAGGGTATACACACAAAATTTACGACTTCTATTGTAGACCCCGCTTAAGAGTCTGTGCTGTTAGGGTATACACACAAACGTATACATAAAGAAAATTATCCAATGGCATTTCTCCTATAAAGACGCACGTAAAATGCGATTGGATGATTTCCTTTATGCATTTGTTTATGCAGCTATGTAAAGGCCCAAACACAGACTCTTGCATAACGCATAACGCATAGAGCATAAACGAATCAACTAATCAGAATCTTTCCTTTCCTCCCATTCCATGGAAAAGAAGAATTTCGATTAGTTGATTCCCTTATGCACTATGCATTATGCGTTATGCAAGAGTCTGTGTCTGGGCCTTAAGTTTGTGTGGATATACTCTTATGGCCATTCTACAATAATGGTACTTTTCCACTGAGCGCGTTACGCGTCGCGTCATCCATCGCGTGACGACGCGACGCGAAAGAGAGAAAGAGAGGGGTTGTGTACATATATAGGCTGTGTTCCAAAATTGTTTGTCAGCGCTGCGAGCATGTCGTCATAAGTGCATGCTACCAATAGTGTTCCAATTTCATAAGCATGCTTTTCATGCAAACGCAGCTTTCATTTTGGAACGATATTTTCAGTGCTGTCAGCATATAGCGACGTCAGCGAAAAGAAACAAGTAACCTAGAAATATGGAGAGAAGCATACAGAAAAAATTCGTATTTGAAACTATTATAAAGTTAGCACTTGATTCTAGTGATGAAGAGTCTAGTGATTCAGATTCAGAATTAGCGGAAATTATATATAATTATTGCGAACGTCAACCAAGAATACCGAAGGTACATTGTAAAAATTATGTCGAAGATGTTGTTTGGCAATACACCGATGTGGATTTTAAGAGTCATTTTCGGTAAGTTATTAAATTGTTAATAACATACAGTTTAAATTCAATAAACGTGATAATAATGTATGTTCTTGTTTTTTTCCATAGCCTCAGTTGACCAACTTTTCGGTTCTTATTGGAATTATTGAAGGGCATGGTAGACAAACTATATCACCAGAAAAAGCGTTATTATTAATAATATTAATGTTAGGAACTCCTAATTCTTATAGGTAGCTTAAATTGATTAGATTTATGATTTCTTAAAGATATGACTAATGTATTATTAAGATATGTTCTCAATGAGTGTGATGATGTGCGTGGAAAGCCAAAGTAAGCCAACACAAGATATTCGTGTGTAATGTAAGATAGTACATCTTACATAATAATACATCTTATAATACATCTTATAATACATCTTATAATACATCTTTTTGCTCGAAGCACAAAGATCGTAATAGTAATGAGGAAGGTAAGAAAGTTAAGGGAACGGTATATACCATTGATGTTTCAAGGATAGTCAAAAACCAGTTTGTTCATAGATGGAATCAGATTTGTAGATTGTTAAACAAAATTTTATGCAAAGCTAAATGATTGTATTGAGAAATAATGTACATATTTTGTTAACGCCTATTGTATGTGAATAAAATAAATTTACTTTTTGATTTCCTCTTGTACATAGGTTAT
>NW_017300056.1:16341-16950 GCF_001594075.2 Trachymyrmex cornetzi | reverse complement strand
ATTGGTCAATTTCTTACTCTTACTTCTTACTCCGTGTATTGTAGACGACGCCTCACTCTCAGCATCGATTAAAATTAATCTTTTCTGCCATCTTGTGCTGTAGCTGCCTCACCTCGACAGCCGCAGCAGCCGCAGTAGGAAATGACGACAACATTAATGACGTCTTTACCCTCTCACAGCACTGCCACGCGTGCTACGATGATTTTTGGAACAGTGTTAACAGTACTGCCAGCGCTGACAAACAATTTTGGAACACAGCCATAAACTTCACTTTTTCTCTCTTTCGCGTCGCGTCGTGACGCGATGGACGACGCGACGCGTGACGCGCTCAGTAGAAACGTACCATAAGCCATTAGTCATAAATTAGAAATTAGAAGCTGGAAATTGACCAATCACAGTCAAATGAAAAGAGAATAACCGACTATGATTGGTCAATTCTTAGCCCTATCGCACATGAAATGCATAACAGAGCATAAAGATAACATAAGACCGATGGACCAATGAGCATCCAGCATTAAGTCGCCATATTGATTTACATAAGATGTTCATTGGTCGAGCAGTCTTATGTTATGCTTATGCTCTGTTATGCATTTCATGTACGATAGCCCT
>NW_017300056.1:15541-16163 GCF_001594075.2 Trachymyrmex cornetzi | reverse complement strand
TTGTAGATCCAGACTATGTCCATTAGAAATGGACGAATCACAGTTGCTTATTCTTCTCGGATTCGACTGTAATTGGTCAATTTCTTATGGCTTAAGATTTAAAACACCTATTGAAGATCCGGGGTAAGAAGGCCCATTACCCCGGATTTACAATAGATATTTTAAGCCTTAAGCCGTAAGACATTGACCAGTTACAATCGAATCCGAGAAGAATAAGCGACTGTGATTCGTCCATTTTTTATGGCTTAAGGCTTAAAACCCTATTGTAGATCCGGTCTTACAATAAGCTATTAATCATAAATCAGAAGTCAAAAGCTAAAAATTGATCAATCACTGTCGCCAACTTTTAGCTTCTGACTTCTGATTTGTAATAAAAAATAGGGTTCTAAACCATAAGCCATAAGAAATGGACGAACCATAGTTGATTATTCTCCTTAAACTCAACTATAAGTCCGGATCTACAATAGATGTTTTAAGCCTTAAGCCGTAAGAAATTGATCAATTACAGTCGAATCCGAGAAGAATAAGCGACTGTGATTCGCCCATTTCTTATGGCTTAAGGCTTAAAACCTTATTATAGATCCGGACTAACTCTGCAAACACAATAGAGGCTGCGGTCCAC
>NW_017300056.1:7707-15288 GCF_001594075.2 Trachymyrmex cornetzi | reverse complement strand
CCTGCCTCTCACTCTAATCGTCTTTCTACCCCCACCATTGCCATCAGCGGTCCATTCTAGGTGTCGATGACTACGATTAATCAATTTCTTAAAGTTTAAAGCTTATTACTCTATTGTGTTTGCGGGGTAACCCCGGATCTACAATAGGTGTTTTAAGCCTTCAGCCGTAAGAAATTAATCAAGTACAGTCGAATCCGAGAAGAATAAGCGACTGTGATTCGCCCATTTCTTATGGCTTAAAGCTTAAAATCCTATTGTAGATCCGGACTTAGTCCTCATTCTCCAGTCGCTTATTCTCCTCGGATTCGACTATAATTGGTCAATTTCTTACGATTTAAGGTCGCAGCACAGACTCTTGCATAACGCATAACGCATAAACAAATCAACTAATTAGAAGCTTTCCATTCCTCTCATTCCATGGAAAAGAAAAATTTTGATTGGTTGATTTTCTTATGCACTATGCATTATGCGTTATGCAAAAGTCTGTGTTGCGGTTTTTACGGTTTACCCCGGATCTACAATAGGATTTTAAGCCTTAAGCTATAAGAAATGGGCGAATCACAGTCGCTTATTCTTTTCGGATTCGACTGTAATTGGTCAATTTTTTACGGCTTAAGTCTTAAAACACCTATTGCAGATCCGGATTAAGCTTTAAAAACCTATTATAGGTCCGGGCTAATGGGCTTTCTACAATAAGCCATTATCGAAATTTGAAGCTGGAAACGCAATGAAAAGTGCAGGCAATAGAAACAAGAAACAACAAATTTCAACCTATCAGAAATGTTATATACTAGAATGGATGCTTTCTGATAGGTTCAAATCTTTTATTTTCTGTTCCTATTGTCTGCGCCTTTCATTGTTTCCAGCTTAAGTCTTAAGCCGTAAGAAATTAACCAATCATATACTGGGTGTACCAAAGGTAGCGCAGGAGCTGGAACGTACATATTCCTCATGAAAAAGTAAATCGAAAATGTTAATAGCAAAATCTCAAGCCATCAATAGTTTTCAAACGGTGAGCATTTGAAAATAACCAACCACAGGGCATGAAATTCTGGCCGTCAGGAGCGGCGCAACTAAGCAGTCGACCACACGAACACTGACGTATCGCTCAACGGTACGATACCGAACGAGAATTGAAAAGTTTCATGAAATTTCTATATTAACTACTATTGTATTCTTAAATTTTTGAAACATAAAAATTTTAAAATAAAATTAATAATTAATTTAAAAAAAATATAAATTTAAATATAAATATAAATTATAATTTAAACGCTTGTTATGTTTTAAACAATGACAAAATAAACGGTAATATACAAGCTTAAAATAGATGACTAATTTTATTAATCTAAAGTTATTTCCATGAATTAATTTTATTAATTCTAAAGTTAAATTATGACTCCTTTTGACTACATTGCACCATGCTTTATTCCGGATCTACAATAGGGGTTTTAAGCCTTAAGCCGTAAGAAATTGACCAATCACAGTCGATTATTCTTCTCACATTCAACTGTAAGTCCGGATGTACAATAGGTGTTTTAAGCCTTAAGCCGTAAGAAATTGACCAATCACAGTCGATTATTCTTCTCACATTCAACTGTAAGTCCGGATGTACAATAGGTGTTTTAAGCCTTAAGCCGTAAGAAATTGACCAATCACAGTCGATTATTCTTCTCACATTCAACTGTAAGTCCGGATGTACAATAGGTGTTTTAAGCCTTAAGCCGTAAGAAATTGACCAATCACAGTCGATTATTCTTCTCACATTCGACTGTGATTGGTCAATTTCTTACTCTCACTTCTTACTCCGTGTATTGTAGACGGGCCTTTACGGTACGTCTTATGGTTACTGTTACCCGGATCTACAATAGGTGTTTTAAGCCTTAAGCCGTAAGAAATTGACCAATTACAGTCGAATCCGAGAAGAATAAGCGACTGTGATTCGCCCATTTCTTATGACTTTGTAACGATGCACCCTCATAAGTGCATCATTCCCGGCAACACCAACTCGCCGGATGCCGCTACGGTGACCCCCGGTCACTGTACGCGATGAGAGCGCGGTGCGCTCGACATAATAGCGAAAACAATTGCAGGCCGCGAGACTTCCAAGTCTACGAAACCCGAGCGTCGCCGAACGACGCCGAGCGCCGCAGCTCTCAATCGTATTGTTCCACGCCGAGAGTCACCGAATGATTCCGGAACAATACGAGCGGGAGCAACAATTCGGTATAAAAGCCCTGCGAACAAGTATTTCGGGCTTTTTGCTCCTAGTTCCAGCTTCTAGACAACCGACCGCTTCCTGGTGATCCGAACTTCTGAGCAGTACTGCGGTGGTGTTATGCAAAAAGTGACGCAAATTATAAAGATCACAAAGTGAAAGAAATGAAGTGGAAAACGATTTCTGAGTCTCTGAATTGCACAGGTATAAGTTAAAATATTTTATTTCTGTTAAAAATACGAAACTATCAAATATATTATATATTTATAATATGTATAAATTTGTAGCCGATGAAGCTAAAAAGTTGGGATTCCTTGTGGAGTCAATTTAGCAGGAAGTTGCGACAGCAGAAAATGCAGCCATCAGGTTCTGGTGTGATACCAGAATGGCCCCTTATGTCATGCATGTCATTTCTAAAATCTCATATTCAAAACAGAAAGTATGTTTCGCTCCTCGCGTTTCGACGCGTCGCGCGACATAGCGACACACGTGCTAGCGGTGTAAGCCCGCGTCCCGCGCATCCCGCATCACCGAGCGATTCACGCGACCACGATTCGCGCTGCGAATCGTGCCCCCCGCACACACACATACGCGTTGCACATACACACCGCACACTCACACTGACACGCATTGTATACTCACACACACACACCGCCGTCAGCAAATACCAGCCGCGACAACTAGTATCAACACGCACACACACATACCCATACATCCACTCTGTATTTCAATAAGAGAATATACTCTCATTTTATTACGAAAATCCGTGTCGACCACATTCTTACCGCCTTGCATCTCTCTCCTCCTTGCCGAACCTTTTTGCGACCCTGGCCGCAGCCCGTGACCGACGAGCTACGTCCGCGCAAAGTCAGGTTGTTTCAACTTAAAGCTTAAAACCCTATTGTAGATCCGGACTTACGGAAGGTGTATGCCATGGTCTTTATCCTGGATCTACAATAGGTGTTTTAAGCTTTAAGCCGTAAAAAATTGACCAATTACCCCGGATCTACAATAGGTGTTTTAAGCCTTTAGCCTTCTGCTCTAAGCCCTAAGTGTGACGTAGTTTCCGGCCTGAAATGTTTCCCGCGCTGTCTTAAGTTGTAATCTCTTAGCTCTAAGCGAACTGGCCAGATCCCAGCTCTTAAAACTTAATACTTAAAACTTTCGAACAATATAACCTTAATTTTCAGTCAATGATAGAAAAGTGTAACGGAAAACCAAGTATACTTCTCATTTTTTATACTTTGTCACAATGTCGGATATTGACGACAATGATAATATTGATATTGATGATGAGGTTTTAATTGCAATTGTGCAACAAAATCCTTGTTTGTATGCAAAAAGTGACGCAAATTATAAAGATCACAAAGTGAAAGAAATGAAGTGGAAAACGATTTCTGAATCTCTGAATTGCACAGGTATAAGTTAAAATATTTTATTTCTGTTAAAAATACGAAACTATCAAATATAGCTGTATAAATTTGTAGCCGATGAAGCTAAAAAGCGTTGGGATTCCTTGAGGAGTCAATTTAGCAGGAAGTTGCGACAGCAGAAAATGCAGCCATCAGGTTCTGGTGTGATACCAGAATGGCCCCTTATGTCATGCATGTCATTTCTAAAATCTCATATTCAAAACAGAAAGTATGTATATATTTAGGTAATTATTTTCCTTATATATATATATATATGTATACATATATGTGTATGTAGAAGGGCAATTTTCGGGTCGATTTTTAAGATGCGTCGGCAGTTTCGAGGACTTCTGGTACTTTTGAGGTCAGTCCTGAAAGTTATATATATTTATCGGTAGTTTTAGGGACTGTCCTGAAAACAACCGTTAGTATATTTCTTTATATAAATTCCTCAAAACCACCAATACATGAAATAAATTTATACCAAAAGCGTATAAATGTTCTAATTTATACGATAGGCTATATATATGTTGTATATAGTCACAAACAGTTCAGTAGCAATACTAATTACTCGATAAACGTTATATAAAGCAAATATACAATCTTTTAGTACATCAAATTTGTTAAGTTCCCATAACTGCCATTGGACATGTTGCGCAGTGTAAACTGCAGGTAACAACTGAAGTTCTAAGATTGTTTAGCTTTGACAAAAAGTATCGATTGAGAAAATCGAAAACTAACGTCTTAACAAAAATTGTAATACCCTCAGACACATAAAGGTAATACAAATAATATAGTAATGACGATTTCATTACATATATCTATTAGAATTGATTATCAGCGCGTAGCACTTCACGTTCAAAATAATCGACGACTTTAACGTAAGTAAGTATGTGTTTCATAAAGTATTTGAATCTAAATGTCTAAAAGGCCGTGGCGTTATTATTTTTGCTAAAACCGTGGATCTTATACTATGTGTAACAATGAAATGGCGGTATTCAGGTCGATGGTATTAAAATTTTTGCTGAAACGGTAGTTTTCAGGTCTATATGCAGCACGGAATGGTAGTTTTCGGATCAATAGTATAAAATTGTTACTGAAACGACAGATTTCTGGTCTATAATAGCAAACGGATTGACGTCTGAGCTTGTTTAGTTTTCGAAAAATAGAACAATAATTGTTATGTTTTCGAATAATCAATTTGATAATGCTCAACTTAAAAGACATAGAATTTTTGTAATACTTTAGAATAAAGCTTGATCATAAGGACACTTCTTGTTCGCTTAAAGTATAAATTTTGTTCAGCAGTTTGTCATATGTTTCCCAGATCGTCGATCATACCATGTTAAACGCCTAAATAGACATGCTGATAATTAAATGTAATTATGACATCTAGTATTCGATAAGCTGTAAGTATACGAGTAAGTTGTGGAATAAAATCAACATTCAAAACAGCATTCAAGTAAAAAAGAAGTGTTCGTGTGATATATATATATTTCCCAAAAAATAAACAATCTCAAAACTGTCAATCTGTTGTGAAATATTTGACCTGAAATTGACCTGAAATCTATCATTACAGTAAAAATGTTATATTATTGATCTGAAAACCGTCGTTCCGTGCTGCATATAGACCTGAAAACTACCGTTTCAGCAAAAATTTTAATACCATTGGTCTGAAAACCGCCATTCCATTGTTATACATATCGTAAGATCCACGGTTTTAGCAAAAATAATAATACCCACGACCTTTCAGACATGATTCAAATACTTTATGAAGCACATACTAGATGTCATGATTACATTTAATTATCAGCACGTGTCTTTAAGCGTTCAGCATTGCATGATTGACGATCTAAGAATCATATGACAAACTGCTGACCAAAATTTATATTTTAAGCGAACAAGAAGTGTCCTTATGGTCAAGGCTTTATTCTAAATTATTACAGAAATTTTGTGTCTTTTAAGATGAGCCTTACCAAATTGATTATTCGAAAACGTAACTATTATTGTTCAATTTTTCGAAAACTAAATAATCTCTGATGTTAATCCGTTTCTATTATAGACCTGAAATCTACCATTTCTGTCACAATTTTATACTACTGATCCGAAAAATTCCATTCCGTGCTGCATATAGACCTGAAAACTACCGTTTCGGCGAAAATTTTAATACCACGGTCTGAAAACCGCCATTCTATTGTTACACATATCGTAAGATCCACGGTTTCAGCAAAAATAATAATAGCCACGGTCTTTCACACATGATTCAAATACTTTATGAAGCACATACTAGGGCTGCGGTTCACTTCACGCTACAAACGCTTCGAAGCGTTTTTTGATTAGTCAATTCGTACAATTCTTTGTTCTGATTGATCGCTCAAACGCTTCGAAGCGTTTGTAGCGTCAAGTAGACCGCAGCCTAGATGTCATGATCACATTTAATTATCAGCATGTCTCTTTAAGCGTTCAATATTGCATGATCGACGATCTAGGAAACATATGACAAACTTATTTCATTTGTGCGTTTCTGTCGTAAAATAAATGTATGCAGGACAGAGAGGTCTCTCTATTCTATAGCCAATCAACAGGCTTGAAAAATTCGTCGTACGGCAAAAACGCACAAATGAAATGGCGGTCTGTGCCCGATATTTCATGTGTCGGTCCACAAACTTTCCAAGCACTTTGATTGGCTATAGGACAGAGAGATCCGGGAATCTCTCTATATTACTGCCAATACTGGCAGGGAATATCGGAACATAGTCTAGATGTTTTGCACTCTCACCACAAAACTAGAAGTCTCCAAAGTGTCAATTTTAGATTTCGATGGGTGCATTCAGAACGATAACCGCTGATTGAGCATTCAGTGAACTCTTTCATTTGATTGGTCCATATTTTAGGATCTAACGGAATATACTTATCTGATGAAAGAACTCATTGCGCCCGACGCTCAGTGAAGTGAAACGAAAGAAAGTATTCTGATTGGTAGATTCGTTTATGCAATATGATTTATGGCCATTAAAGGCCGTAGCACACACTCTTGCATAACGCATAATGCATAGTGCATAAAGGAATCAACCAATCACAGTTCTAGTTTTTCATGGAATGTGAGGAAGGGAAAGATTCTGATTAGTTGATTCGCTTATGCACTATGTGTTATGCGTTATGCAAGAGTGTGTGCTACGGCCTTTAATGGCCATAAGTCATATTGCATAAACGAATCTACCAATCAATTAAAAAATTCGTCTTATGGCAAAAACGCACAAATGAAATAGTGGTCTGTGCTCGATATTTCATGTGTCGGTCGATAAACTTTTCAAGCACGTTGATTGGCTATAGGACAGAGAGATCCGAGAATCTCTTTGTTACTGCCAATACTGGCAGTGAATATCGGAACATAGTTTAGATGTTTGCACTCTCACCACAAAACTAGAAATCTCCAAAGAGTCAATTACAGATCTCGATGGGCATTCAGAATGATAACCGCTGATTGAGCATTCAGTAAGCTCTTTCTTTTGATTGGTCCATGTTTAAGGATCTAACGGAATATATCAATTTGATGAAAGAACTCATTGCGCCCGCCGTTCAGTGAAGTGAAACGAAAGAAAGGATTCTGATTGGTAGATTCGTTTATGCACTATGCATTATGCATAACGCGTAAGGGCTATCGCACATGAAATGCATAACAGAGCATAAGCATCACATAAAGCCTCTAAACCAATGAGCATCTAGCATAATGTCACCATATTGATTTACATAAGATGCTCATTGGTTTAGCGGCCTTATGTCATGTTTATGCTCTGTTATGCATTTCATGTGCGATAGCCCTAATACGTAAAGCATAAAGGGCATTTCACACAAACTTGCATAGTCGCATAACCATATGGAATGGCCCTAATAGGCCTTCTACAATAAGCCATAAGTCATAAATCAGAAGTAAAGCGGGGAGCACAGACTCTT
>NW_017300056.1:7473-7685 GCF_001594075.2 Trachymyrmex cornetzi | reverse complement strand
ATAATGCATAACACATAAGGCATAAGAAAATGAACCAATCAAAGTGCTTTATTTCCTTCTTTTCCGTGAAATAAAGGACTCTGATTGGTTGATTTTTTTATACCTCATGTTTTATGTAAGAGTCTGTGCTCTCCGCTTAAGAAAATTGACGTTTAAAAATTGACGACTGAGATTCGTCCATTTCTAGCTTATGACTTATAATTTATGATCTA
>NW_017300056.1:0-3276 GCF_001594075.2 Trachymyrmex cornetzi | reverse complement strand
TCAGTACCATACTTCCCCCGTGTAACCCTAAACTTTTCATACGAAACATTTTTCTCTATCCCTACTAGTTTTCGAGATATTTGACTGGATCACTCCAGATGGTCCACCCTGTATATATATATATATATATGTGTGTATGTATTTTTGGTCGCGTGCGCGCTGATAAAAAAGGGGGGAAGGGCGACATGCAAATGTAGACTTACTAGTGATGAAGATTGTTCTCACGCAAGAGCGGCTGATGATAGCGGTTGGCGGTTGGATGGTCTCCAGGAACCCCAGAGGTCACCAGAGCACTCGAATGATTTCCGCGAACTTGCGTGGATTTGAACTCGGCGTGAATGGTTCTTATGACTCGGCGCGACGCACTTTCAACGGCTATTGTTTACGTTGCGTATTACTGACGTGGATTCCGCGACGGTTAGAATTTTTCTGAGCACTGACGTGGATTCCGCGACGATTAGAATTTTTCTGACGCTCTGCGCTTCCGCGGGGCCTCTATTTATACCCCGAAAAAAGGGCGTAGTGCCCTTTGTCTAGGATGCAATAGTTAGTTGCAATGTCGCGCGAGATTTACGATCTTTAATGTATCCTATCGTTGTTAACCTAAAGTACACTGTTAAAAGAGGTTTTGAGAACAAAAGGAATGATTTATGTTTTCTCTAAAAAGGGGCAAGATTGCTTTAAGCGAGTGATCAATTCCGTCATCCTCGCGGAAAATATGGCTAAGTAAACAGCTGTGAGACATTATCTCATGTTTTTATGGTTTTTGTGGCGACGTGGCGCCTGTTTTTCTGAAGGTGGAATTGTTGGTCAACAATTCGGACAATAGCTTGAATTTTTATCATCGCGTGACTTAGGTCCGTTTGTGATATTTTTCGCAATCTTGTCCCTTTTAGGCCGGCGTTAGTGTTGTTATTTTTCCGGGTTGATTGACGTTTACGAGTTTTTCGCAGAGCCTGGGTGGTCTGTTTTTCAATTTTTATAGGGGGACCCGTGCTCGCGTCTCGCAGGCGCCAATCGTAGTTGCGGCGGAGCCGATTCTCTCGAAAGAAAAGAATCTGCGTCTGCAGGACGTAACAGTATAATATATAGTGGAATGCGACCTCGTGACAATACAAAAATTATTTTTTTAGTAGAATATCAAAAACTTACCTTTATTTTGTCTATTGACACCAAAAACAAGTCGATTTGAAAAAAAAAATCTTACCGAGCACCGGTTGCGGCCACACCGGGGTGACTATTCACCCCACGTCGAGAAAATGAACGCTCAAAGCGCCGCCATGCGATTTTTCGGCTTCCTATGTAATGGAGTCACATCTCACACGTGTCTACTAGTGACAGATGTCGATGCTTGTATCAATTTCAAATGTTTTAGACCTCTAATTTCACTTTTCCTAATGCTGGGGTACAATGTCACCCCGTGTGGCCGCTAAGGGTTAATGTTGTCTCATGCATCGATTTTAAACGTTTCGCTCATTGGGTTTATAAGCGCCATACCAACACGAACAATATTTTCGAACTCTTCAGCGTTTTATCCGGGGAATATAAAACGTTTATCTTTTTCCTTCCAACCGAGTAAAATGTCTAAAATTGATGCAAAATCAACTTTATTGTCATTTAATAACATTCTTGATGCTTCCACGGGTGCTTTCTGTATAAAGGTTATGCGTTTCGCGGGTTTCCTCCGTGTCCAGATCCATTCTTGCTAACGTTTCGTGAACCTTGCAGTCCACTTCATCAGGGCGAGGGGCAGCCTGATACTGAGCTGTTCCTCCAGGCCGTTCCTTTTTATATTACGCTGCTTGTTGGGGTGGTGGGGATGGGCGGAGAGGGGGAAGAGGTTGTGGGAGGAGAAAGAGGAATTGGTCGGTCTTCAATAACAGGGAGAATGGTCTTCCTTATTTTATTTACCTATATGTTGTAGCCATTACCTCTATTTAAATTGATAGGGTGTTTTTGTATCTCTATGGCTTCTCTATACTTTCTTGGAAAGTATGATGTACTGTTGACTATTGTGGTCGTTTTGTCAAACGATATTTGATGTCCTTGTTTGATGTTGCGTTCTGATAATGCCGACTGCGTGGTATGTTTTAGTCTGATATCATATTGGTGTTCTTTGATCCGTAGGTTGACCATTCTCCCGGTTTTTCCGATGTATACTTTCCCGCAGGAACAAGGTATTTTGTATACTCCTGCGGAACTGATTGGAGGTCTTTGATCTTTACGATTTCTTAAGATTTGTCCTATCTTTTTGAGTGGTTTGAAGATAGTTCGGATATTGTGTTTGTTTAATATCCTGCCAATCCGATCTGTTGTTCCTTTGACATATGGGAGGATAGTTAGGATCCTTTCGTCTGGTTGTGTGTCAAAGACCGTTTTCTTGTTTGCATGTTTATTGATTGTTTTGGTTATGTCTTTTTTGTCGTGTCCGTTTTTCTGTAAGGCCAGTTTGAGGTGGTTGAGTTCTGTCTGTAGATGTCCTTTGTCAGAGATGGTGAAAGCTCTGTGTAGTAGTCAGTTGATTGCTGACTGTTTTTATGCTGGGTGATGGTGCCACTCGGCATGTAGATATCTGTTTGTGTGTGTTGGTTTTCTGTACACTTGATGGCCTAAGGTACCGTCAGCTTTCTTAAAGACAAGAACATCTAGGAAAGGGAGTTTTCCGTTTTCCTCTATGTCTATAGTGAAGTGGATATTTGGATGTTGTTTGTTGAGGAAAACAAGGAATTTACGTAGTTCGGCTCTGCCGTGTCTCCATACCACGAATGTGTCGTCTACATAACGGAACCAAACTTCTGGTTTTTTGGATGTTTTTCTGAGAGCCTCTTTCTCAAAATGCACCATCTTAGGTGTTGGTGATAACAGGAGAAAAGGGAAAGCCCATCGCCGCTCCTGAAGTTTGTTCATAAAATTGGTTGTTATAGGAGAAATAAGTGATTGTTAAGCAGTGCTCTATTAGCGGGATGAGGTCGGGAGGGACTTCGTGTGAGGCCTTTATCATGTTTAATGTGTCTTTTATTGGGACTTGTGTGAAAAGGGATTCTACATCGAAACTTGCAAGCAGGTCTGTGGGACGTAGTCGGATTTTTTGAATCTTTTGTATGAAGTTCGTTGAGTTTGTTGTATGTGATTCGGTTTTTCCAGTGAGGGGTTGTAGAGTTCGTGCTAGGACGTGCGATAAGTTATATGTTGGAGAGTGTATGACGCTAACAATCGGTCTGAAGTGGGATATTTGATTTGTGTACTTTCGCGGTAGTCCGTATAGTCTTGGTGGGA
>NW_017300055.1:605767-654759 GCF_001594075.2 Trachymyrmex cornetzi | reverse complement strand
TCGTAAAACACATCCGTCTCTCTCCGAGGTCGCCGGGCGAATGCCGAAGTGATGACGTAGTCGGTATTGTCGCCGCGCGCGGCGCGACCGTTCCCCCACTCCTCGCTGTTCGCCTCGCGCCGTTTAGATATCCCACCCTACTATTGCGAATGAAAAATATTCACGGTTTATTCATTTATTCATATTTTACATGATTTTGACAAAAGAGTATCGTCGTACATTTCGCGCTTTGCTTTGTGGAATTTCTGGCACTAGTTTAATCCTATATTATTTGCGCGGTTCTTTTTATATACGTAATTGATAATTATTCCCGTGTGTGAAGTATTTTTGATATTCAACGATACATTATGTCTCAATTTTCACTTTATTTTTAATTGATTTATACTTAAACAAAGGTGATAATATTCTATACATTCTTTATAAAGATATATGCAAATTTTCTTAAACTTAGTTATATAATGCCGATCATACAACTTATTTAAAATAAAAAATTTTAAATAAGTTTCAGAAACTTATTTAAAATAAAAAATATAAAATAGATTCGAAATACTTATTTTTAAAACGCTAATAAGAAATAAGTCAGAAGGGTAGTTATTTAAAATAATAAACACTGTAAATATATAACTCTTTTATATTTTTAATTTAAAATATATACTTTAAATAACTGTATTTCATCCCTTAGTACACATCTTAGTTTTGGGTACCCTTACACACGGAGAGAATTTTTTTCTTAAAGTTTACCTTGAAAATATGATAATCGTGAAACAACATTATATTTCGAAGAATGTTAATGTAAATCTCTCTCATTCATTAATAAAACTACAATAATGTATCAAATCAGTTTAATTAATTTTACTGAAGTGCAAGTAAAAGTTTTTAAATACTGTGTTGTACCACAGCTACCATATTTTCAAGATAAATTTTAAAAGAAAATTCTCTCCGTGTACTATATACACGTTGAATCATTTGTGTCCTGTACGTAGTTCCCGCAGCTCGAAAATGGACATTGGTGTCCCACGGGGAGTTAAGCCTTGTGTCCACGATGCTAGAAATCGGTCCGAGACCTCGGATGAAGAAAGAATTGACCAATCGCAATGGTCATGTGATCAAATGGTTCAAATGTGATTTGTTAATTTTTTCTCTGTCCGAGATCTCGGACCGATTTCTAGCATCATGGACACAAGGCTTTAGAAGCATTAGCCCGGATCCTCATACGGGCAACAGCGCTTTGACACAGAGCTCTGATTGGTGAAAAGCCGGTTCTGGGGTTAAAATTTACGGGAGGGCTCCAATTGCACACATCGCATATTGCACACATGTATCGCTGATTTTGGCCAATTTAAAAATAAAATAATCTCATTGGCAAAACAGTGAAAAATTACTAGGCACCAGTTGATATGAGTGGTGTCTACAATCAGAGCTGTAGGCAAACGGGATCCTCCCAAATTTACCTTCATCATTCGTTTTTTACCAATCAGCGTTCGATGTCAAAGCGCTGTTGCCTGTATGAGGATCCGGGCTTATAGGAGAAAGGCCGGGATGGCCGCTCTCAGGTTTCTCTCTGTTAAGAAAATGTCTAGGGATATTGCAATTGGAAAGCACCCATTGTGTGCAATCAGAACCGTCTCATGACTTCCATGTTTAGGGCTGCCGCACACAAAATTGGCCAATTGTTTTTACAGGCGATGCATGTACGCAATATTATATTGCGCACATGTATCGCCAGTAAAACCAATTGACCAATTTAAAAATAAAATATTCTTATTGGTAAAGCAATGAAAAATTACTAGGCACCAGCCAATAGGTGAATCTAGAGACACGACCACTCACTGAGCGCTCAGTGAGCGGTTATGCTTCTGGTTGCACCTAATGGTCGCGTTCAACAGACTCAATGTTGTGGAGCAGATCCGTGAGCACTCGCTGCTATTGGTATATTCTTCTAGATCATCCAATAGCAGCGAGCGCTCACAGATCCGCTCCACACAATTGAATCTGTTGAACGCGATCAATGTGATGTATGCAATCGGAAATGCAAGCAAACAGGATCCTCCCGCTAGAAATTACATTAAATATTCTCTATTTAATCCATTAAATAAATTTTTTTACAGACTTATACAGAATTTAAAAAATTCATTAGCAATATATAAATTAATCAAGTGTTGCGTAAAATAACTGTTCGTTCTAAATTTCCTTTAAAAAATAGAATGGAAATTTTTTGAAAATTTTTTATAATTTTTCCGTAATTGTCATATCATCAGATAGCTAGATGTGTTCTACAGAATTACAATTTATAGGAATTAATTAAACGTAATTGAATCGTTTGTCAGTAAAATTGAAACAGTATAACTAATAAATTTTAATTAATGTGTGTAAAGGTACGTTATGATGTTCATTCAAAAAGCTAATAATTTCATATCCTAAAATTAAAAAATGTATAAATTTAATTTCACAGAGATGATTGAAATAGAAAAAGACCCAAACATACAAGTTCTTTCAAATTGTATTCTTGTATAAAGTGTTCAGAATATCCAGCATAAAGTACAATTTGTATTTAATATTCGTATTTACGTAATTTTCACGTTGTAAAGAGGGTTACAAGCTTTGCCGAGGAATAAAACAAAGTTTATAGAAAAAAAAAACAAACATTCCTTTTTAATTATATATATCATATACTTAACGAATATAATCTTTAATAATTTAAAAACATACCTTTTAAAAATCTCGCAAATTTTCCAAAGTTTCAGATATCATCATTTCAATACTACTTTTTATTGCGATGAAGATTAAACAGTCATCAATACAGCCTGGATAGTAAATTGCATGTCAAAATATAATTTACTGGCTAAGCTGAAATAATGCCTTCTATATGAAAAATCTATATACACAATTTGTAGTAAAAAATAATTAAAATATTTTAAATTGTATGATCAAATTACATTATAACAGATATACGCAAAATTCTGAAATACCCTACATCTTAAAATTGAATAATATCTAATCCTTATTAAAATTCACTTACATATCTTGCTTTTAATTGTCTTTCGTTTACTCTAAAATGATCTATGAAATAATACGATTGAGAACCATGGGACCCAGTCTATACTTTATCGCACCTCTCCCTGTACAAATGCGAAATTATGATAGACCGAACAGATAATGGTTTCAGCGATTAGGCTCTGTGACTTCATTGAACAGCGGCGTTAACGAATCCATATCTTGCAGGCCGTCAAAATTGCCAAGAGGATCCAGATCATCCGTCTCCGTGTCGGCTTCTTCGAGAAAACTAGCCTCCAGAAGATCAGCGACGTTCCTGCAGAGACTATTGGAAGAAGCGGCTGCAGCGGCAACGATAATATCAGTACCAGCTGTGACGCCAGTTACGGAGGCAACAGCGACGTTTGTTACGTCACCCTGTAAACTAAGAGAATTAAGAATAGGACTGGATAATATCGGCTCGCCTGGATCCTGGTATACTTCTTGGGATTGCATTGTGTGCAAAGGTGTCGACGGGTATGATCTGGAGCCGTTACTGTCCTCTGTATACGAAGATGTGTATGCAGATACTGGCGCCGGCAATGGCGTGTTCGGATACGATCGCGATTGCATTATTTTCTGTAACGCGCCACCAGCGTCGGTGAGAATGCTCGACGGATCCAACATATCTTCTTCCGACAAATTTAAATTGGCATTCGGCAAAGCGTCAAGAACAATTGTATTGTTCAATGTCTCTTCTGCAGTCTGTTCAGATAGTATTTGCAAATTTGGCTGACCCTCATCATCCAAGATCGTAAAAATATTATTAATGTTCTCAGATGCGATCCCTTTGTCCGTTATTAAAAACTGTTGCTCGTCCGACATAAAGTTTGTGTCGTCCAACAGATATGTGCCCTCTTGTCCGATAGAAGAACCAAAGTCATTGTATTCGCTTGGTACTGGGGTAGGCGCAATGGAACTGCTTGTTGATGGATTGAAGCTTTGATTTTGCACCGATGATAGGCATTGTTGCGTAGAAATCGGAGACATTAAAGACACGGGATTTACCATCCTGTGTAACGGCACCGATTGTGATCTATAGAATAATTGCTCATTGCTCAAGTGTCTGCTAGCGTGAAGAAGTTCCGTAATCTCTTGATCGGGTGGAGGTGGCTGACCCTTCTGATATACATTCTTGACCTCTTGTAAATTTTCTTGACTCGGATAATTGATTAGTAATTGTTTTTGAGGCGTCAAGTCCAGAAATGCAGTGCATGGTGGTCCCTTCAGAACGACCTGTATCGAGGAAAATATTTTATAAATACTTTACCAAAAAGACTGAATTCTTTATTTATGGATTACTTTGTACATATAATTTAAAACTATAGCTAGGAAAAGGAACTGAGTAACATAAAATTTGAATACCCGCCCACAAATCCGTTACCTGTGCATACAGCTCTGGTACCTGCTAATTCGGTACCCGCAGAACCATCTGCAATACAGGTACTCGTATAGGTAATATGGGTACCCGTTTCGATACATGCATATCCACTATATGCTGCAGATATCTGCGTGCAACTTTGTCAATTTCAAAGGCATTTTAGAATTGTTTATACTAATGTTTATTTTATTTGTAGTTAAACAGTTTGAATTAAGGATGTATTGATCGTACAGTCCCTGCAAAGCAAATTAAATTTGGAAATGTGTTTAATATCCATAATGCAAAAACGAAACAGTTTAGTTCTGGAATATTTTAATTACAAACGGATTGAGAATCACTCCAAACAATTGTAAAACACACAAAAAAATACTTTAAAATTAAACGCAAATATTTATAGCATGTAGCGGATACTCGCATCGAAACGAGTACCCGTATGGCCCACAATTCCTTGGATACTCACATCGTACACCGTTCTGCGGGTACCCGAATTAACGGATACCCGTGGAATCAATCCGGATCCGTATGTACGGATAATGGAGCAAATGGGCGAGTACTCGGCATTAATAAAATTAAATAACATAAAAATATGTTAGCTTTTAGGAAAATATTAAGCGAGGATATACACTGACTGATACAAGTCAGCAAGCGCAAATATCCAAGTGATATAGTGAAAATATGTATAATATTATTAAAATATGTATTATTGAAAGTATAATATATATTTGCAACAAAAGATGATATTAGTTTCGATATTATATTTTTTTAGTCAAATATTTACCACTACTGGCATATATTTTGACCTTGTTTATACCGAATACTTAATACGCGTACTAACTAATAAGATTAGTTTCTATTAAAATTAAATTATCTTAATTTCGACGATGCGTTAAACGTATACACGATGTGACTACTTAATTGACCATCTAGATGCATGTTATACCAGTTTAGCACACCGTTCTTTCAATGTATTGCTGAAATTAAAATAAATCAATAGAAAATTACTAGTTAGTACACGTATCAAGTGTTCGGTGTAAACTAGGACTATGAATACTATATGTTGAATACTACATCGTATGAATATCTGCATTTATCAACTGTATATCAATCAATTGTATTGACCTGTCTATATATTTAAATTCTTTATTATTATTGTCAAAAAGAACTCTAGTTGGGCTTGAATTTAATTGAGCTTGTTTGTATTCAATTCCGGTCTGTACCTCCGACGACTTGTTCGTTGCCACCGTCAGCACTTGCCGCGAGTGTTCCGCTCCGCTCGATGTTGGTACGATAAAGGTGTCCGTGGTTTTAATGGTGTACGGCACACTACACGAGATGGAACGAGAGAGCGTCTTTTGGCCACGCGATCTGGAACTGCCGGCTTGCAAGTTACTGCGCGATCTCGGTACCGGTGTGTTACGCGGAGATACGAATGGACTTGCGTTTGCCGAGTTTGACTTAGACGCGCGGCCATTAATAGGGGAATGCGGTCCGGGTGAGATCGGCGTGAAGTTAAATATTCTGCGTCGCGTATTTGGACTCTGTGGCACAGTATTGGCTACACTGGGCGTTGTCGTCTCTTGGACATGCTCGACGACATTAGTTTCGAAACTAACACGACGTCGCGTACTACTCGGATTAGGATGATTTAGAAGTGTTGGGAGTATGAGATTATGTTTCTGTGCGGAGTCCCGTTTTTCCACAGCAACGCTTTGTCGAACGATGGTTACGGGCATCAGATCGGTGGCAATAACGGGTGCTTTCAAATTCTGTTGCAATATTAATCGCAGTTGCGACACTTTGTCTGACCGAGAGATCTGCTCGGTATCGGAACCAATGACGCTAGTTTCCACATCAGAACTAGATGAACTACTTTGCTGAAAATACTGTAGCAATTCCTCCTCTTGCTCCTGCGAATTGTTCCCACCATTTAGATAATCGTCCAAGGCATCCGTGTCGATATCATGAACTTTTCCATCTTTGAAGACTGGCGTATCTTGCAAGAGGCGGATCTGGTCCCTCGTAAGGAGTCCCGAAGATGTTTCCACTATGTTGCCAGTAGTGGAACAACTCTTCGACGAGTCAATATCACAGTTTTTAACAAGTTGACTATCCGCAGTCTCAACTGCTTTATACTTGATAGATTTTGAGCTAGCTAGTATTACTGATATCTTGCCGCCACGTTGGATAGAAGCTAACTTGGGTAACAAAGCGTTGGAATGCTCTGGACTCTCCTCTGTGAGCTTCGTCTGTTTCTCAGGGCTGGGCTCCTGCTGTGCTACAATTGGATTATTGGCACGTTTCCTGGAATTTTTACCTTTGACATCGCGCTGCGCACTCAACATTATTCTAGGGTTGCTATTATTCTGTCTGTCATTGCGCGATTGTACCACTAGGTTATCACAGTTAGACTCTTGAGAGACATTACAAGTTTGTTGCTGCTGTTGCTGTTGATTGTAACTTTTCGATACCTTTTTCTGCCGGTTATAAACTACAGCAGATAAGTTCAATTTTGTTAATGAGTTTTGTGCAACTACTGTTGTTGCTGCTGCATTTGTACCTTGAGGTGACTGATTGGACTTGATCTTCTTGCATCCTTTACTAATATTTCCCTTACTATCAATGGATTTTTCTTTGCTCTGTAAAAATAAAATTATATCCTGGATGCAAAATATAATCAAACTGTCAGTTAATTGAATTAGAAATTTTTTATTTTATTAACTTTTAATATTCTCTCTCTATTTAAAAAATATTGATATAACACAACAAAAAATTGTTAAAATTTCTTATTAATCTACCCCTCTCTTTCCTCTCCTTTCCTTCTCTCCTCACCACTCTCATAATTTTCTATGGGTGCGGTCCACTTACCAAAACACTCGCGTGTATTATTTCATCCTTGTTTAATATTTGATGTCAAGATGGATGAAATGATACTCAGGAGCGTTATGAACGTCAAGTGGAACGCACTTTGTATGTTATACTTCAAATTAAAACACATTTGTTTCGTTATATTAATATTAATATTTATATTTATATGACACGATATGTTTTTTTATAAAATCAACATCGATATTTTTCTTCGATAAATTGATTGAATAAAAGTCACACTGGTAATCGATTATTATAACATTGATGTTTTTCTTAAACATCCCTTTATACTTACAAAAAAAAACAATAAGAAACAAATATGATAAAGAATTTAAAAAAGAGTCAGAGATTAGTAAATTTATAAGAAAATAATGTTTGAAGTTAAATATCTTCAAAATAAAAAATTGAAAACTGACACACTATTACTCCAAACTCTTCATTAACGCCTCAAAAGCGTAGAAAATAAAAAAAAGATCACTAAAAGATAACTTTGTACATATACATTTTATCAACTAAATTAGTATATTACATTATACTATATACCTGTACAATAGAATCAGGACAACGATGCTTCTGATCTTTTATATACTCGCGTTGCTGAAGCTTGCGCTGCAATTGTAACTGAGCTTCTCGAAGCTTAATAGGTTTACCACTTATAGGTGGTGTTGGTAGATCCGAAATTACCTCTAATGATTGAAAATTACGAATTAATATTTTAATTGGAACAAAAAAGAGAAAAAAGAGAAATATGTTTTATGAACTTAAGTCAATAGTTGCTCACCTTTATTAAATGAAGTATCACGCTGATCCGAAGCTGAAAGAATGCATACAGCAGCTAAAGACCGAGTATCAACACAAAAATTATCAACAAGATGCCGAGCTAAGGCACTCAAATTTGGAAATTTTGGGCCCAACATTTTTTCCGCCCATTCTCTTATCAATATAGATGCAGCACCTAGCATTTCCTCCGTAATGTTTTCCTCTAAATGTTCCTCCTAAAGTTATTAATAATTAAATGTTACGTATTTACATATTACATATTTCAATGGTTATAAAAAAATGTTTAAAGAGGAGTATTTATACACAGAAGAAAGGAAAAACAATAAAATATATCAAATGAAACAATTGTCAAGTCATACAATATTAATGTAACGAGCACAATACTTTAAGTTTAAATCATAGCAAGTAGAAAAATTAGGAGAAGGAAAAAATAGAAAGAAAGAGATGGAGGGGAATACATAAGAAAAAAATTCAAACAATTTCAGGCAAGAAGTTTTATCGATAAAATATATTACGCGAGAATTATAGAATATATTATTTGCATGTTTGTTGCTCACAGTTTGAGAGCCAGATATCTTTGGCAGTGTTGGAGGATCCAATTTAATTCGCTTGCGCATACCAGCGTAACAATAACGAGAGTTGCCCCGTGTGCCGAGCCTACGAGGGCGCACTCGCGGATATACTTGTTTCATGACTTTTCCAAAATCAGCCGTCGATAACGGCTTCATAGAATTTCTTATACAATACATGCTAAAAATAAAAATCATATGCGATATCTTAAAGAAAAAAAGTTCTTAAAAAGTTATTAGAAGACACAGATATGTTCACAAACAATCAAATAATTATCTGCGAAATTTCACTATATATAAATAATACATTCTTCTATAACATATTTTTCTATAAATCATAAATTCTTCTGTAACATATTCTTTCATAAATGGACATATATTTAATCTCTCAATTTTAATTTGATATTTTCAAATTAAATAGAAAATTGAGAATTATATATTAAGCAAATTCTTGCTAAGTAAAAATTTATTTAAATTTAAGTGATTTGACTACAAAAATAAATAGAGAGACATCCAAGTTTCTCTCTTCTATATATGTTCTAAGTACGCTAAAAGATTTTAAAGGGTGAGTCCTCACAAAAATTCAAGACAAAAACTTCATATGTCTGAAAAGACTTATTTTCAAAGATACCTGGTATTAAAAAAATTTCGTTTTTTTCAAAAATTTCGAAAACCATTCAGGTTACTTTGCTTATTTTTTTTTCAACTTTGATACCATATATCTTTGAAAATAAGTCATTTTGGATATATAGTCACATAAAGTTTTCGTCTGGATTTTCTGTAAGAAATCACCCTTCAAAATTTTTTGCGTACTTAGGATACACCCTGTATATAATGGACAACTTACTTGTATTCATCATACACTTCTTGTTTCGGTAAAGATACATCCGGGTCTTCTTCTAAATGAGTCTTAATCCACATAATGGTCTGATGAATTTCGTAACGATTTCCTAATGGATTTAGCGGTTGCCTCAGTGGATCGACGGTCCCACTTGGATTTGTCAGCAATAACGGAAGTTTCAGGTACAACAATAACTTTTCTTCTATTTTAAGTTGTTCCACCTGCGAGAAGATTTTATCCACAAGCGCTCTAGATTCTTCGCTATAATTTAAAAAGATAACATATATTAAAAAATGACTTTGACTAAAGTAAAATAATCTCAAAGATATAAAAATGTATGAGAATAGATAGAAACAATTTATTGTATTACAGTTAAATTTGCAAAAATAACTTGTCAAATATATATTTCAAACATTTTTTAAATATGAAAAAATTCATCAAAAATTTATAAATCCTGCTTATTTTAAATATAATACTAATTAACAGGTATCATAATATTGTGCATTGCTTCTAAAACATCAATAGAAATGTTTTGAGCAACATGCTACATGTAACATTTTATAATGTAAAAATTAAATCAAAGATTTCACCATTATTATCGAATTTAAGGGGATGCTAAACCGATTACCGAATTTATATCGATAAAAATTTATATAGCCATAAAAGATATGAACATCAAAAATCACTTAAATTTTTGTCTCTCGATTTAAGTGATTTTTGATGTTTATGTCTTTCATAGCTATATGGATTTTTATTCAGTACTTTAATTTATTACATAGGACACTTCGTCTCGTCAATCAAAAGGAAACGGGAACTCTAATCAAAACTCCTAAGTACCATAGTTGGGGTGCTAACTTCACACCCAACATTAACACCGAATAGTTCTAAATAGCCCATTCGATGTTTTTTGACGAGTACTAAAGTTCCGGATACAACAAAATTATTTAATTATAAACTACTTAAAAAAAAATTATTTTAAATAATATTAAATTTTTTTCAGAAATCCGACGTTCTGAAAAGAGTTATGTTAGCCCCGCGAAGAGTTCTAGCGATTATCCTTAGTAATTGATGCGCTGAAATCAATAAAAAGAATTTGGAAATTCTAGAACTTTGAAATTTCAGATTTTGAATTTTTCTAAGTCCGCATAGGTCGACAATTTTTTTCGGAAATCCGGTGTCCTGACAAGAGTTCTGGTAACCTCCGGGTTTGAAATTTCAGATTTTGAATTTTTCTAAGTCCGCATAGGTCGACAATTTTTTTCGGAAATCCGGTGTCCTGACAAGAGTTCTGGTAACCTCCGGGTTGCCTCCCCCCCCCCGCCCCTCCGAAAAGTTTTTATAGTTCTCAATTTTAACAAGAATTCCGTTGATTAAAGCGATGAAAACACCATTTGAAATAAGGGGAATGGCCAAATTCACCATTTTGAAACTTTGAAGGGCTATAATTTCTCTATCTTTCATTTTAACACTTTGATCCCTATAGGACAATCGATAGAACTCTTGAGGAAGTTATCAAAATTCGTGTTAGAACGCCAAATTTCCGAAAAAAAATTTGAAATCTAAGAATATTCTCGAACTTTTTAGTTATTGACAATTTCGGCGCATCAATTATCAAGGATAACTGTTAGAACTCTTCTGGGGGCTATCAGAATTCTTGTCAGAACGGATTTCCGAAAAAAATTTGATATTATTCTTTTAAATTATTAAATTTTTTTTAATAATTGAAAAATAATTTTGTTATACATCAGGAACTCTAGTACTCGTCAAAAGACATTGAATAGACTATTCAGAACTATTCGGTGCTAATGTTGGGTGTGAAAAGTTAGCACCTTTATTTTGTAAAGTTCATTTTTTATGTTCATGAATGGAACTCTTTCTAAAAACTATCAGGAATTCTTTCTCTTGTTCTAAAGAATCCAAAACTCTTATCAAAACTCCAATTTCGAAATATCAGGATGCCAATAACTTCCAATATATCCAAAATTCACTAATCATGGAATTCAGAGTGCTGTTCCCATGACAGTCGGAATTTCGGAAAAGTAATAGGGTGGGAATCAATCAATCACACAGAGTTATTGGGATGCATTACTGTTCGTCTGTACACTCACTGACTAAAACACTTGCACACCTTTTTTAAATAAGTTTCGGAATGCAGTCTGTTCACCGAGCGATTGGTTCTTACTTATGGATTCGTAAGTAAAAACCAATCGCTCGGTAAGTAGGCTGCATTCCGAAAACCATAGAAAAAAATCTGTTGCAACCTTTTAATCGGTGAGTATACATATACGTTAAATACAAGATGTTGTGAATTTAAATGTTCCGTTGCAACTCTTGTTTCAATTTGTAATTAGCAGACATAACAGTTATTACAATAGATATAATAAACGATCGATTTGTAACACAAGATTTCCAGATTCTGTATTAACTTCGCCAATTTTTAAGAGTAAATTATCTGAATGCAGACAGAGGATGGAAACCCATTATTCAACAAGATTGAGATTTTCTGTTGTTTATTATATCTAATGTAACAACTTTTTGTTACATATATAAGAAATTTTGAATAACAAGAATAATTTAGATAGTTAAATCTATCAAAAACAGATCTTGCAAAGAATATGCTACTAATTTTGTCAACAGAATGTAAAGAATATGATAGAATCTAATAGCAGAATTTAGTAGCATACTTTTAGTCAAACTCGAAAAGAATGTATCATTTTGTCACTATTTATATTAAACGATAAATCTTATTCTAATTAGTTATGACGTTGTCCAATTTTCTGGTAATCTGTTATTTAATATTAGCAGACGCTGACAAAACATCAGCTTAATAGACTAGCGAACGGCAATTTGCAGCAATGTTCTTCTGGCAAAGTGTTAAGGCCATGGCACATAAAAAAACTTAAGGCATAAGACCTAAGCAGTAAGCGAATCGATCAATCACAATAGAGACCGTAAGACCATACGTAAGCATTAGCGAATCCAACATGTTGATTTCCTTACTGCTTAAGTCTTACGTCTTAAGTTTTTTTATGTGCTATGGCCTTAATGCCTATCCTACAATAGTCATAGGTGGTTTAATTATAAGAATTGACCATTATAGTTGAATAGTCTCCTTGTATTGCTCTTCATTGGTCAATTCTTAAGCGGGGAGCACAGACTCTTGCATAACGCATAACACATGAGGCATAAGAAATTGAACCAACCAGAGTTCTCTATTATATGGAAGGGAAAGAAACGGAGAACTTCGATTGGTACATATTCTTATGCATTACGTGTTATGCGTTATGCAAGAGTCTGTGCTCCCCGCTTTAGAATCATGATATACAAAAACTTAAGCAGTAAAATATAAGTAAGCAAATTGGGCAATCACAGTAAAGACTGTAAGGCCATAATATAAACAGTAGACAATCCAATACGATTTCCTTACTGCTTATGCCTTACTGCTGAAGTTTTTTTGTGTGCCATGGCCTTTATAACTTCAATTTACAACTATACGGCTATTGTATAAAACATTAGGGCCATGGCATGCAAAAAACTTAAGCAGCAAAATATAAGCAGTAGGGAAATCAATATGTTGGATTGGCTACTACATAAATTATGACTTTACAGTCTTTAGGGCTGTCGCAGACAAAATTTCTGTAACAGTAACCTTAAGATGTGAACTTAAGCCAATGAGCCAATCAAGATACTGCTTTAGATCTATATATTTTAACGGAAATAGAAATAGCAGTAAACTTATCCATAAGGCAAGTTTCAACCGGTTGAAATTCGCCTTATTGCGAGGTTATGGATAAGTTTACTGTTATTTCCATTTCCGTTAGATTACGTGAATTTAAAGCTGATTGCTTCATCAGCTTAAATTTACACTTTACACATACAGTTACGGAATTTTGTGTGCGGCAACCTTTAATGTGATTGGTCAATTTGCTTACTGCTTACATTTTACTGTTTAAATGTTTTGTGTACGATAACCCTTAAGGTAGATTCAGATCTAAACAGAAAAGCAGCAGGCAATCAAAACTTGCGCTGGTAGTAAGCAGAACAGAAAGTTGAAACCAGTGACAATTAGCACAAGTTTTGATCAGCTGCCGCTTTTTTGCTTTTCTATCTTGGTCTGAATCTATCTTTTAAAGAAGAACAGTGTACTTTGCACACAGTTCAATTACACATATCACTTACATCGGTTGGTTTCTAGTATTTTTTTGCTGCTTTACCAATGAGATTATATTATTTTAAATTAGCAAATTAGCAATATGGACAAATGAGATATACACCTCCTTTTAGACAAATCCCAAGCTATATATCAATCTCATCGTAAATTGTAATTTTAACAAATTGTAGTTTTAAAAAAATAGAAATCAGGTTTCCATAAAACTGAAAATCGACTTAACCTAATGCCATCCTCTATCATAATCCGAATCTTGTCCTGCTTGGAAGAAGCACCATGGTTGGCCAAGGTAGCGAATTTGGTCGCAACCAAGTCCTGCAGCTGATCGCCATCTCCGTGAAAACCATTTGAGGCGAATCTGCCGGCCGGTGGCTGTCGTTTCTCGAGGACGGTGGTGGCAGCAGTAGCAACGGTGACTGAGGAGGTAGAGGTGGCGGCGGTAATGCTAGCAGTGTCACCATTTTCCACACAAATGTCACTGCGCTCCTTTTTAATTCGTTTAACGTCAAATGCGTTCTCCTCTTCGCTCCTCGCGGATGTTTTGCAGGATTTCGTCTCATCATGACTGTCAGTACTCATCGTAGCCTAAACCTCCCCGTCCTACCGTCCTGCCTGCCCACCCGCTGACCCGCTGACCCGCCTCCAGCCGGTGACGGCTCACGTATGCAGAGCAAGAAACGTATCGTCTCCCTGTGCACGGTCACTGCGAGCTACCATGTTGTCCACCGTTCAGCGATCAGCTGGACTTACTCGTTAGCAACCCTACGCGCCATTACTCGGGAGGATCGTTACATGTGAGAAACTGCCACACAAATAGCCGAACCGCGTACAATATGCAGCGACGCGCGAATCCGTCATAACGGTATCGCGCGTGGTAGCCGCGTCGGTACAGGCGCTCAAATCGAGAGCGCCTAGCAGCCAGATGAGAATTAGCAGGCGAGAATCAGACAAATCGATACCGGCTACGATGGTTCACGAACGTTACTCGGCTATTCGCCGCGCTTCGTTCCTCGGTTTGTACGTTCTTATTCGGTCGCCATAGAGTATATGCACTAAACGCCATGAAATGCCTTGACGCTCTTGGCAGTGACACTGAGTGAATTCAGAAGGACAACCGCTCGATCAGCTCTTTCGTCTGATTGGCATATTCCATTAGATCCTGAAATATAGACCAATCGGATAAAAGAGCTCGCTGAGCGCTAAAACGGTTGCAAAACTGTTGAGTCTGCTGAACGCAGCCATTAGGTGCATCCAGAAGCACGACCGCTCATTGAGCGCTCATTAAGCTCTCGTATCTGTTTGGTCTATATTTTTCGATCTAATGGAATATGCCAATCAGATGCAAGAGCTCACCGAGCGCTCGGTGAGCGGTCGTGCTTCTGGATGCACCCATTGCTAGCAGTGCCGCTTTTTCTAGCGCATGCGCGTTGGAAACACTTAAAGGTACCTTTACATGGTAGCGTCAAAGCGGTCAGAGTCAGAGCCACTGAACTATATATATACACTGGAATGAGCATCGAGGAAAATTCGTGACCGCAATTGAGCAGCCGCCATTTTGGGTGGGTCAAATATTTGAGCGAATCAGAGAGCTCTGGGATACAATATTCGACTGTGATTGGTCAATTTCTTACTCTTACTTCTTACTCCGGGTATTGTAGACGGGCCTTAAAATTTACACACCAGAGTCCAATCTGATTGGACGGCTCGTTATTCCCTGTTGCCTGTGCCTATTGTGTTTAAACCTTAAACACAATGCGAAGGAATAGCGACAGCGATAGGAATAACACGATTTCAACCTATCAGAAAGTGTATATTCTAGTGTATCTGATTTCTGATAAGTTGAAATCGTGTTATTCCTATCGCTGTCGCTATTCCTTCGCATTGTGTTTAAGGCTTAACATGTGGTAAATAACAAGAATAAAATGATACTCGGATTGACAGAGTCGGGTTTTGGAACGCAGCCCAGATAAACAAGTAGGACAACGGCGATGCGGGTGCGCGGTAAATCGAGAAGTTACCTCTTTTCATCTGTGTGAGTCTTTGGTTGGTTCAGGTTCAGGTTGGTTCACTGCGCGTCATAGCATCAAATCGTTTCAGTTCATTTCAGTTCGTCTTGAACTGCTCGGATACGGCATACGCGTTTTCAGCGGTCGCGTTGATTGCTGCATACACAGGTTCTTGTGGACAGTCTCTTGCTCTCTGCCGTCTCTGGTAGTGCACGCGAGAAATCAGTGGGTCAGTGCTTTTTGTGCCAAATCCATGGATTTGGATATGCCCGCGGACATGGATTATACTTCCGGATTTAACATGGTGAGTGTGTTCATGATGCTGTGTCGATGATCCAAGTGGCGAATGTGGCGATTTAACCAGCACCGCGACGCCCCCGAAATTTTTGGGTTTATGTGCCGTTGTTCATGAAAGAGTTCGTAAAATTGCAGTCATTTCCGATCGTTTGATCAAGTCATGAAAGTAAAGCTAGTGGAATAATCATGATTCTCGTACGATGCTCAAAATTCAGCATAATTGGAAAACGTCTCTGATTATATTATTTCGACGAAATCATAGTAAGAATGACAAAAATACACTTATATCCTCTTTCATATTTTTTAAATAAAAAGTAAACAAAGAGAATATATGGATATGTATTTCCCGAAAGAAACGTTTTGATCTCTATACAATCAGGAAATCTGATATAAAGATGTAAATTATTATATGTACAGCTTTGAAAACAGCTGATAAACTGATGATTCTCCATCCAATTTTTACTAAATTCTCCCGAAATGCCGTAGTCAGGATGACCATTACGTCTGGCTTTTTCCAGATATGCACTCCTTTTTTTTGTCGGGCAATTGAGGACGTTCGGCCGGATTTAAAAAGAGTACATCTCTGACACATTGAAGATCCAGTTGAACGTTCTCGGCGTTCCGGAAAAAGAATACACGTCCAGAGAAAGTTGGACGTATGGTCCCTTTAGCTATAGTACATACCTTAAAAATTTTTCATTTGAGGCAGAGCAGAGTAAAAATCATTCTAGGCTGGTATTCATAATTGATTCTTATATTTAAGACTCTTAAGTACAGACTTAAGATGTCATAAGCCAATCAGACTGCTGTATTACGTATTATCTTGAGACGTTACTCATGACAGTCTTAAGAGAAAAACAAACTATGAATACCATTTCTAATGTACTGTTACATCCCAATTTACTAAAATTACTGATGTGCCATGGAATTCTAACGACAGCATCGTATTCAGTATGAAAAATCTTAGGACTGTGTACTATGGCACTTTGAAGGGAAAAAAGTGATTTTTTTAAAACTATATTTAACAGAAAGTTTAAAATTTAAGCAGTCGCGATTGATGAAGAAAATAAGTCGTATGTAATAAACTAAAATTCATTTAAAAGCTGTTGTGAATTGTATTTTTAGATGGCTTAGTCTTTATCTAGAAACAAGTTTTTGTTTTACTGTATAAAAATATTGAAAATGGCCAAACGTGACGGTTCAATGGCTATGTCAATCCAATTTATTCAAAATCTTAATACATTTGATTTGCTATGCAAATTCTAGATTTGTTTGCATCACATGCATCTACAATAATCTACATACTCCCCTCCCTCTTTTTTTTAGTCATTTCACGCATTTGGTGGCTTTTTGGGTCTTTTAGTGAATTTTAAAGCAAGGATTTAGTGAAATTATTTTTTAACCCGTGACAACACTACCATAGCTCCTACTCACTCAAAACGTGCTCGTTAGAGCATGTTGAAGTATGCAACATAAACAAATCTTCTGTCAACGCATCGTGTTCAAACGTTTAATGCGAAGGCCGTGTTCCAAAATTTACTGCCAGTACTGAAAATTTATAGTTTACGTCACGTGCACTATAGATTTTCAGTACTGGCAGTAAATTTTGGAACACAGCCGAAAAAATCTTCAGGATATACGTGGTGTGGCAAATAAAGTTCGATGACTGTTATGAGAAAATAAACACCACTTGATTAATATACAAATGATCTTTATTGTTCTTCAAAGTAATCCTCCCCTCCCCTCTAGAGACAATTACACTTTTAACAATGTACATCTTGTGAAAACTAAAAAGTTCTTTTTGTATATCAGCTTAAGCTTTATTATCACAGTCTCAATCCAGATAGCACAATCAATTCGCAATGTATTCTTCAAATTTTCTGTTTTTCTGAATTGTAATTTCTTAGGAATTTACAGAAGAATACAATAAGAATATCTCAAGAAGTTATATACATCACGTTTAGAATTCCTGAGGATTTCTTAGAACATTTATATAGTTTCTTTCATATTAACAGATGTTTATACTTTATTAATACAAGCAAAATAGTGTTTAGAGTAGATAATTACCAAAAATATTCTTTATTGATACAAGCAGAATGTTTAGTTAGAGGATTAATACTCAGTAAATCTCAATTAACGGTAACATTGCACCAATATTGTAATTGCTCGCTGAATAATGTATACGAATTATAATATATTTCGTATATAATAATTACGCCACCTATAAAAATATATCCATGGAGCATGGTTGGGTTAGGGTCAGGTTATTATATACTATTAAATTTTCCGAATATTTCTGAGTATTTCTGAAAAATGTAGAAATAAAACGTTATTTAAAAAATTTTTTTGTTAATAACTTTTTAACGAAGGTCGATCGTCACCTAAAACTTGTCGGAGGTTACTCAGGGCCATGACCTTGACAACATATATCAAGGTCAAGTTCATGGGCGGAGTGTTCCCTAATCTAAATAATTACCCCATTTTCTTTAGCTAAATTCAAAGTTTTTATTGATAGATGCAATGAATGGTTATCTACAAGGAGTAACACAAGAGAATCCTTCGAAAATCTTACGTACTTGATGAAGTGTTCCATAAAACCATGAAACTTCACGTCTGTCATCCATCCACTAGCATTACCCATACCGATCTAGTCTGGCGGACCATCTCTCACGAAATGATCCTTATCTTTTTTTCTAGGAAACAGGAACATTGGTGGAACAGATGTTTCAGCTGCTGAAACCGCTACTAATAAAGTTACGTTAATTCCTCTTTCCGCTGAAGTAACTGAGCCAATATTTCATTTGCCTTTAATAGCTATAATTTTCGATGGCTTTGTAACTGTTGAAACATCTGTCTCATCAGTATTCCATATTGATGATGCTGAGAAATTATGCCTATCCATCACCGTAGCGAATTTATGGAAAAAGTTACTCTTAACATCAGTCTTGTTAAATGATGTCGCCTTACTCAAACTCGTAGCTTTGGTCTTCTCATGGAGAGACGCTTGTTTCTTTCTAAAAATCCTGTTAACCAGTCTATCTCAGCCATTTTGTTGGTATGCCAAGAGCGGAATATCTATCGTATTTGACAGCACTATCATATGCCAAGCGACGCACTTCCTTAGGTTCGATGCTGTAAAAAATTTGAGCCAGTTTTAGCACAAGTAATTAGTTAAACTGGTCTCTTGATCTGCAGTGAAAATCGATCTTGACACGTAACCAAAAGTAAACGAATCAGGATAACTTTTGTAACGTGCTATACATCTTTTCAACGATTCTCTGCAAATTTGATAACTACGTGCTACGAACCGGACCGATTGCTTTTCATTGATGACCAACTCTGAATCCTGTTTCATCAGTTCCACGGATTTGGTCCCTCGATCAGTCTTCCTCTTATAATTGTGTATTCTGAAAAACACCCTTTAGGAATATTGCAATCTTGTCAGTTTTTTTGTAAGTTATTTACTATCAACTTTAACGCTTAATATCTCAGTTCGCAGGGCCGACTCAATGTTTTTTCTTACAGATTCTTTCGTTTCGTGCAAAAACGCTTCGAATGAGCCTAATTTCGTCGAAATCGGAGGCGAAGGCTGCATTTTGAATAATTACCAATCTCTCTGTGTAAAAACACCACTAATGTTGATTCTACAATAAGTTAATAGTCGGAAGTCTTAGTCTGAGTCGGTGAAATTAGCCAATCAGAGTTAGTCGTACAAATTAGTTATTGATCAACTTCATTGTAAGATTTAGACTGACTGACTCATTGTAGAATTAGTATTAAGATACAATAACAAGAGCAATCTTGGCACTTTTTACCCTAACGATACAAGTAAACTTTTCGGCATTGTTATTAAAAAGGTATAAATAACCGTTTTAGTAACCACACTATTAAAACAATAGAATAAGATTAATAAATATACTTAATCTATCTAGTTGCAAAAATGATCCTTTCAGACTAAAATAGACCTGCGACGCTATTATTTTACTTTTGGCTCTCAAACACACAAGCATGTCCATGCAAGCTTCCTGACAGTTACCGGACGGCAACGAACTGTGGCGTGAGATTCCCACTCTTAGTTGACGAACGGTGTGGCGAAATTTTCTAATGAATACGTTATTACCGAGAAAGGGATAAACCTTTTTCCCCAAGGACCTTTACTTCTCGGTCTACTCTACTCAAATAAAAAAATTATTCAATAGTTTAAACAAATTTGATAGTTTAACATTTCATAAATCTACAAATAGTGTTAAAAATACATTTAAAAATGTTTTAAACGTTTGTTTTATGCACATTTAAAACGAAAGCAATTTCATTTGACGTAATATTTAAAACATGTTTTGACCTGTGCAATCCTAATTATAGTGAGCTTGGACTTTTGTTGCACGCTGTAACATAAATGTGACATCAATAGGTTAAAGAACAAGTGAGAATTCTTTCATAGAAAAAATATAAATAAAGGAGTATCTGATAAAGCGAATTCAAACATAAAAGGCTCTGTCTAATTTCCTGTTGTCGGGATAATCTCAGCTTCGTTCAGTGCTTTTTGTGCCGCCAGTAAATTGATAAGACACTTCTGCGCGATTAGTCAATCACTCGATCATTGAAAATTTATTAATATGTCCATGTATATTAACGTAAGGACCTCTAATTTCATTTGCTGTAGTGTGTTTATTACAGCACATAAAGTGCTCGAACCTGTATATATATTTTATTAAAGCCTCATATTATTTTTAAAGTAAAAGAAGAATGATAGTTTTGAAACATTTTTGGATTAATTTTTCATTACATGGCTGCTTGTAATTATTTCTACCGTGCGGCTTCTAAGAGGAATATTGGAAGAAAAAAATATACATTGAAATTAAATTGTGAATACATAAATATGTAAACACACGTATATATACAACGAGAATATAGAGATATAACATAGTGGCGTGGCACGACGTAGCGCACGCGCATCTTCGTGAGTCGATAATGCACTATCGAAGCAGCTAGCACCAACACTGACACTTCGCATCAGTGATTTATACTGCAGGCATCCTAAATTGTTGAAAACGGATTTTTGCATTTCTTCTCTTTCTCGCGATTAGAGGGACGTAATATCGTCCCTATGTATTTAGCGGGGATTCCAGTTTCAGTATATGCTACAAAGATTGAATAAATTAGATCTAGACCAAGTAGTTTAAAACTATTTGCCCATTTAACAATAAGTTTTGGTACTTGATCTCTTTTAATCAATCTTTTTTAATCCTTTGTAGATGAGCGACCACTTTTCGAATTATTTTCTCTTATTTTGTTAATTCCTCGCTCAATTGTTATGAAATTTTGCCTGTGCGACAATTTGATAATGCTTTATTCCGAGGTCAAAAGTAAAGAAATTTAAAATAGTATACTGAAAATAATTTGATTATACCAATAAGGCGTATATGGTTGAATATGTTTTGGTGAAACCAAGCAGAATTTCTAATTATTATGATAGGACTCAACATCTTAGAATATTTAATAAACTTAACAGATTTGAAACAAAGGCTATGGGAATCAACGCGGTTTCGGTCATCAGTTTGAAATTAAATTAAATGTTATGCTATTTAAAATTTTGTCGCATTAGTCGTTTAACGTTTTAATGCAATTGAAGAGTATATTCAAATTTTCTGTATACAGAAATATATTATTATGATTTTGTCTCGTCATCGAAGTTACTATTTTGTGTATACCGTCGGGACTTTAATTCTTTTGCCTGAAACAGAAAAAAAGGAAAAGTTCATCCTAAATGATCCTATAAAATTAAAATAATATATAAAAATTAAAATTTTGTGCGTTTTTGAAAAAAAGTGACTATTTTTACTAAGTAGCGTTCATTTCTTTATGCAAAAAAGAAATTGTTAATATTAATTTTTTTTAACTTCTTAAATTCATCGAGGAGAGTTAGCTCTTATCTAAGTAACGAGCTTTATGAAAAGTCAGTTGATCAAATAATTTTTTTAATCGTGTACATAAAATTAAAGCAAATGCAAAAAACAGATTTAAGAAAAAAAAATTTAAAGTTTTTGTTAAAAAATGTAGTTCTTGAGTACTTACAGTGCTCGGGGACTAATCTGCTATTCTAGGCATACAGTAGCCCTTCATCTTCTTTATTAAATTCATTCCGAGCAATTTGGGCCAGTCTACGAGAGTCTCGGGCCTCCCTCGTGCTATTCAGTTATCGGTGCTCCTGCCTGGAGATTCGTTGTGTGTCATACATATTTGCATAGTACGTGCATTCCGTTTCATAATATTAATTTCCAATCATGATTTCAAATCATAATTTTCATTCGTAATTTATAAAACCGCAGAAATTCCTCGTTGAAAATTCGTTGCCGTATTCGCAATAAAAGCGCCAATTTTGAGTATTTTTACACCACAATTGAAGTACTTCTGGCACCAGTCTCCACATAGTCGAGTTATAACTTTCGTTCACGTTCTGGGTATGTTCACCTAGACATCGTGTTAACAGATCTTCGTTTGATAAATTGATGTAAATAAGAATTAAATGCTTCTCGATATCTCTGATCGAGTCATCAAATCATTTTCGTTTGATAAATTGGTCTACAATAAATAATGCTTCTCGATACCTCTGATCGAGTCATAATCAAGTATCATGACTCGATCAGAGGTATCGAGAAGCATTATTTATTGTAGACCAATTTATCAAACGAAGATGATTTGATGCAGGTGATCCGAAGCAAACAATCATGATCTGATAGTCATGATCGAGTTTGCTGACATACTGCTAGCGTACTGTTAGCATTTTGCTGTCTGGATGAATATGCAAATGTTTACTAGTAAAAGAAGAGGCTTTTTTTGCATCGCTGATCTAAAGTTCAAGGTTTCAAGACAGTATAACAGTTGTTTGGAAAGATTATTAATGGTTTTTAATGTATGAGTCAAGTGCGGAACACACAGTCGAGTTAAATATATTGCTTGCATGTATTATATTTCATGCAAATTGATCCTCTAGATTTTGTGAAACGTGTCATCGACTTTTATTTTCATTAAAGTTAATTTAATATGATCTCTTTGTTTGAATTCTCGTCTATGCGTATAACAGGTTTATGATCCAGTATCCATTTATTTGGAGTATTAAGATAATTTTCAGTATTAATAAAATAATATATAATTGGAAGTGTATTACATTTTATTTGTTTTTTACTTATTTGGTACTTTTGCTCCTCTGAAACTCGTAATCAGTTTACATTGTCGGAAGTAAATAAGATGACTCTATTTCTTTCTAACTGTGCAGCCTACTTTGCACGAGACAATGAAACAATGACAATAAAAAAATATTTATTCAGGGATTTCGACCTAGACGATGTAAATAATAAACTCGATCCGTGCGATAGATATGGTAATGAGCGAATTACCAGTTATTCGCGACCAACTCTAGAAAGTCTGACTAAAGGAGGGTGAAAGTTTTACTCGAAAGAGATTTCTACGATTCTGTACGCACTCCCCTCTCACACACACACACCCGCACGCATACGCGTTTTCACTCCTTTATTTAATTATTTTTCCATTATTTTATTTAATTTAATCATTTATTTATCCTTTATTTAATTTATTTTAATAATTAAAGCCTAATGTACAATGTGTTCTTTGTTCCTGTTTCGTGTCCTTCCTTCATTATAATAGATTAGGCTTTAGTGATTGCAAGAAGAAAACAGAATAGAATAAAATTTATTATACTTCAGCGTACAGCCAAGAAGGGGACTTGGTTTGCATAAATCCTTATTTCATTCATTCCTCCATACCTCGCCCACATGCTATCACACATGTATACATATATATATTTTATATATTATTATGAAATTATAATATTATATCTATCTCTTTGCTTTCCAACTTTTCTGACTAAACCCTCTTACTTCTCTTCTTTACCTACTTTATTTCTTTTCACTTTATCCGCTTTCATCTTATAGTTATATCTGATTCTAATGCATATATATTCTGCAAGAAGAAAACATTATTCATCCGTAATTCGGTTAATATTGAAAGTGACACTGACCTCAATGGAAATCGAGTCCTACTTATTATTAGACGAGATATGCACACCTGTTTCGGGTGGAACCGGTCGAGAGGCGTTAACTGTGGAACGCGCTTGCTTTCAGACGATGCGGTAGTGGATAACTTCGCAGTAGCGGGCTCAAGGTTGAATTTGAAGAAGGAAGATATTTTTTGCGTGCAGCACAGAGGAAGAATAGAATTCTAGATGTTAGGCCGGATCAAAACGAAATAGAAAAGAGAAGGAGCAAGAGAAAGAGAGTTGATAGCGGAAAGAGAGGAAGCGAGGACGAGATAGGGAAAGAGAGGCAGGGAGGGAGGAGAGAAAGTAAGAGAAAGAGAGAGAGAGAGAGAGGGGGAGGGAGGGAGGGAGAGGGATGGGCGCTGGGATGGGTAGAAGCGGCACCAGCGGCGGTCTGCTAGAGGCACTTCCCACAGGAACTCCCCTACACGTGGCGATGCTCGGTCTCGACAGCGCCGGGAAGACGACCGCCCTGTACAGACTGAAATTCGATCAGTATCTCAATACGGTACCGACTATTGGCTTTAACTGCGAGAGAATTCGCGGTGGCATTGGAAAAGCTAAAGGTACATCTCCCACAATTTTCCATCTTTGGTCCTTAATCATCTGTGTCTTTCTCTAATAGGTGTATTTCAAAACCACCAATCTTAAGGCCTGTTCTTTTTAGCTGAATTTCTTGCATGGTTCATCTTTCTTCTTTTTCCCTCCACACAGTTGGAGAGAAAAAGAGAAAAGATGAACCGTGCAAGAACTTAAGAACTAAAAAGAATAGATCTTTAGTCTTCGTTTTTGTAATGGTAGTCTCGTTGGCTAAGAATCTAGAATTGATTTTTCTTTCAGCGAGACTGTTGATGTTTTTCAAGTGATCGAAGAGAAAGAGTTTTTCGCGAACGAATTTTCAAGAAGTTAAACGGTATTACTCGCTTTAATTAATTCCAAATATTAAAATTTATATTAATAAAATTCGATACAAATCTCGTATATAAAGATATATAAGACGAAAAAACCGAGAAAGTTACAATCATTTTTTTCGATATATTCGATAAGAAAAAAAAATCAACTCCAAATTAACTAAAAAAATAAAACATCCTTTTAACGACATTTTTTTTAGAATACTTTGTATTAGCAATAAATAAAAGGAGCATGTAGCTATATACAAGATGATTTTGTAGTAAAAATCAGTATTTAAAATTCTTATGTTATAAAATAATCATAGACGTTGCGGCCCAGATTGAGCCATCTTCAGTATGTTATACATACAGAATAAATGTAAATCAACCAATTAATTATCAAATTTAATTGATTAATTTACATTTCTGTATGTATAACATACTGAAGGTGGCCAAATCTGGGCCGAAATGTCTATGATTATTTTATAACACTAACATAAGGATTTTAAATACATGACTTTCGCTATACGAACATCCTGTGTGTGCTTCTTTTATTTATTGTTTATATTTATTAAGCCATTATCTAACTATCTAACTTTGTATTAAGATTTCATACAGTTCACATTTTTTTCTCCTTTTCTGGCTTTCTTGTTTTTTATTAGTTGAGCCTCTGTAAATTATTTCTACTGTTACTTTCCTACTATATAATTTTTATTCGAACACATTTCTTATCTAAATCTAACGTGTGTTACTGTTATAAGATTGAGTGGAAATTAATGAATGCTATCAAGATTAGAGAAGTTACTCGGTTTCCAATGATTAAACTAACAAAGGTTCGATTATAAAGCAATAAGTCACGGACACCATTTTTGGACGCCCGTGTCGTTATGATTTTTTCCACCTTAAAACGCAGTATGTCTTTTGATCACAGGTGTTAATTTTCTTGTGTGGGACGTTGGCGGGCAAGAAAAGCTACGGCCGCTGTGGAAATCTTACACGAGATGCACCGATGGTATTATTTTTGTCGTTGACTCTTGCGATACTGAACGGCTTGAGGAAGCAAAAATGGAGCTTACCAGGACGGCGAGAAGTCCGGACAATGCGGGTGTGCCAATCCTAATCCTCGCCAACAAACAAGATTTACCTGGTATAATTAATATTATAAAATTTATTTAAAACTTATAAATTATATTTCAAAAATATTGGACATTTTTTTAAAATTGAAAAGTACTATTTTATTTTTGTTGCCTAATTATATTTTCCATTTTTGTTATTTCATATTTATATGACATGTTCTTTTCTCAAACCTTTTTACATAACATAACGCAGTAAACATATTTGTTTTTGTATGCAACTTGATTCGTAGCAGTTGATATAAACGACCGTAGCGCGCACGATGCGTTTGTCATTTCCGCATCGTATGAATACGTCGTATTTTTCTGAAATTATATTATATTACACACTGCAAGTAGTTATATAAGAATATGAACAAGCGCGCATTTTTGTTAAATATTGAGTTTCCACATTGACGGAAAAATTAATTTGTAATTTAAAAAATATAAGATATTACAAACTATAAAAAAAATCTGTCATTAAAAGGACATATCTTGCATGATTTTGAGGTATCTTACATACACATATGAAGCACACTATAAAAAAATAAAAGAAATTTTTTTTAAATATAAATAAATACAGAGTAAGCATTATTTAGTTTTTTTATTGATGATTATCAATTGAATGCGTGAATTTCATAATTTTGGATATCTCGTTCTATTTATATAACTTTTGAATAAGGGCCTGCGCACAATAGAACAAATATTAGGAGCAGGAATAAATATTAAGATTTCAATCTATTAGATACTATTTATCGGTTTCTGGTAGGTTGAAATCTTAATATTTATTCCTATTTGGCATTCTTAATATTTCCTTCATTGTGCGCAGGCCATTAGTCTTCCTAATATGTATATATTATGGTGGAAAATGATATACGAATAAACTTTATGCAAATACTTAATATAAAGATTTTACGCAAATACTTAATATAAAGATTTTACGCGAATTTTTATTGAGTAAAGCATTGCAACTTTGAGTGGCCTTACTTAGGAACGTAGTTTGTTGAATTATGGATTTGCTTTATTTCGTTAACGAGCTTTCTATTATATAGGTGCGAAAGAAGTTAGTGAACTAGAGAAGCATCTGGGAGTGTTAGAACTAATCGGAATGCCAGGCAGCGCTTGTATTCGTGTGCAACCAGCGTGCGCTATTACGGGCGAAGGACTTCACGAAGGCTTGGACACACTGTACCAGCTGATATTGAAACGACGCAAATTGGCCAAACTGAATCGGAAACGGGCCAGGTAGGCCAGGGCTTCGGAAGACTGCACATGCGTCTTCTGATATTGTCGATTGCGGACAGCCTCTCCTTTGGCGACGCTTTCCACAACTTCCATCTCGTTCTCTCTTTCCAATTGCGATGAGGACGTAGCACATTAACTCGAAAGAAGTGAACGGTGATCACGAAGGGTGCGATCACTTCCCTCTGACTTTCACTCTCAGCGAGATGCTGTTGGAATTATTAGCATCGATTTTTAGATGTGTGTACGTGCGTGCGTGCGTGCGTGCGTGCGTGTGTGTGTGTGTGTGTGTGTGTATGCATGCGTGTACATATAAGTATATATCAGTGTAGAGCTGCATGTGAATATGAGAAAAGAGAGAGAGAGAGAGAGAGAGAGAGAGAGAGAGAGAGAGAGAAATGGGGGATTTTAATAACTACTGTTCCTATTAGGTTGTTGCATATAACATTTTTTAATTAAAAATTAAGATTATTGATGTTCAAGTTTATGAAATTTTCGAAATCGATATATTATCTATTAGTAATCTTTTTGATTTATTACTTAAATGAGATGTAAGATAAAATGCTTTCACGACACCAAAACTAAAAAAAATATACTCGAAAAGTGTAACTTTCAAACATTTACAAATTTTTTTATCAATTCAGGGACTCAGACCGGACCGAAACTAAAATCGATAACTGGACTGTAATCGCTATTTTTGTCGGACCAATATCGATAACCGAATCGAAATATTGTGCAGGCTAATGATAACCGGACCGAAAATATTTTCCGGTCCGGTTTCGATTCGGTTTTCGGTTCAGATTTTTTAACTTCATCGGTGCGATTGTCACTATAGTCGACAGCCACCAAACATACGTATCCCTGGCCGAGCGTCGGCTATAGTCAATACCCACCTAGCCAATGATAAGAAATCGCCCTTAAGACTCCTGAGTAGTCGCTGTAGCAATTGAAAAAAATGATCTATTTATAGTGTTTACATAATCTTTCATTCCATATTTTTTTAAAATTGTTTTTTTCAATAAACATTTTGTTTAATAAATATGAATTTTTTTTAAATATACAATTTATGCTTATTATGTTATCTTTTTTTATAGCAGGTAATCATACACCCGTAACTATAACCGAAAAAAAATTGAAGTCCAAATGGTTACGGTCACCATTATCGGTGAAAGAACTGAAACCACTTGGATTTCGGACTTTTTCAGCAACCGAAAAAGATTGAAATTATTATCGATAAAAGAACCGGAACCGAAAATTGAGTACAGCCTCTGACCGTGACCGTAACCAGACCGATTCGATCCGAGTCCCAGATCATAAGAATATTAATTTATCATCTGCAATTATTTGGCACAAATTTACAAATAAATTTACAAATTTGAAATGATATAGACCTTGTGCTATTGTAAGTTTTTCTTCTCTTTATATAATTGAATTAAATTTTATATTGAATTAGATTTATTTTGTATGCAACAATGTAATGATTAAAATGATCGTAAATATAAATGTGTGACGATGCTAGTCGACTGAGGAAAATCTATCGTTGCGACAAAGAAAAAGGAGTCGATGTGAAAGTGGTATAAATGTAAGTAAATAATTGTAAATAAATCGGAAAAGTTGTAATTTCATGCTGGCACAAATTTCAAATGCAAAGATGCATTAACACGAGCAACGAAGTTAATTAATGTCAAAAAATCTGTGACAATATAAATCGTCATAAATTACTTTGCGAAATTGGATATTTTGTTGCAAAAATTAATTACTGCCATATTTTTTAATATAAAGCAACACAGCAATATATTCTTTTTAATTACGTGCGAGTAATTTGATGTTACTTATTTCATAAACTTTTTTTTATAAAACTCTTGTCATTAAACATATTGAATATATTGAATATATTGAAGGGATTTTAAAGAAGCACTTTTATATGTTATAGTTATTATAAACTTTGATATAGTACAGAAAAAATTTTTTGATGTTGATTTAATTTTATTCTTTTAATTATCAGAATTAATCGAATTATTTAATAAATGAGTATGTTTGCGATTTTAATGAGATTATATTGCTTATCGAAATGTCGCTATATGTTTCTATAGAAAACTTTCGAGTTCCTTTCGCCCTGCTATTTATTGATGATTATTAATGTCAATAAATTGTACCGCTCAGGGCTCTTGTTCCATCTTCGGATAAATTATGTAGTAATTTACGTATTGGATAAACAAAAGAATAAGAGAGTAAGAACAAAAGAGTGTAAGACAATTAGCTGAAGTTTTCCGAAAGATGGAACAACTCAGGCCGTGTTCCGATATGCACTACTAGTACTGAAAATCTATAGTTTACGTTATGTATACTGTAGATTTTCAGTACTGTATATCGGAACACGCCTTCAGCCTGAACGTTATTAATGCCTAATGTTATTTATACTTTTTAAAAATTCCCGAAAATCATTAATAATGGCACTAAAACACAATATTGTTATATTTAATGTACAAGTACAAAAAAAATTTAGAAAGAACCAAGAACTCACTTATTTGTCATTTGTATATGTCGCGGAATTACTATTATCTCTAGAGGATATATATGTATGCATACCTATATTAAGGTAGAGATATCAATATATATACATATAGTTCACGAAATATTTTATACTTTATTTTGACATATATTGACATGAAATATTAAATATCTTGTAAACTATTAATTTTTTTATAATCGTACCTTAATATTTTTATGAACATAATAATGACATGAATCAATTTGTATAATAAAAACACAATTGCTTATTTTAAAAATTACTAATTTTGCCTATATATATTTTTTTTAGTAACTGTATTTTCTTTACACCAATTGATTCATCTTATTAACGCATAAAAAAATTAATAGTTTACGAGATGTTTAATATTCATGTCAATATGTGCCAAAATAAAGTATAAAATTTCTCTTAAACTGTTAGTTTTTTGATATCTGTACCTTAATACTTTTACATGCAGAATAATTAGTGGAATCATATATTTAAAAAATCATATAATTCCATTTAAATAAACGAAGTTGACCTTAAAATCTCCGAAGCGCCTCTACCCGGATAAAAATTATTATCGCTATACGGTAGCTCCCTTTGTACCATGCAATTTTAACATAAATTTTCCTTTGAACTTTATAGATTCAAAGATATCTAAGGTGATAATAGTTATTGAGACACCCTGTATATGTGTGACCACACGAATGTGGTCGGTTGAATTTCCAAACACCCTATTTTACTCGTATGCATATGTGCGTATGCGTGCGTGCGTGTGAGTACATGCACGCACGCATACGCACGTATATGTATACAGGGTGTCTCTAAATTCTCGCACACGGAATACAAGACGTAATACTTTATAAAATATTAACTAAAACAAACAACTTTTTCCTTTAGCAAAATTGTGTCCGATAAATAATTTTTGCTCTTATTTGTTAACTTCAATCTGCTTTTCTGCAAAAACTACTTATCGGACGCAATTTTGCTAAAGGAAAAAGTTGTTTTTTGTGCTAAAACGAATATTTACATTCGATAAATAATTTATACGTTTACTTGTATAACTTGAACCTGCTCTTCTGCAAAAATTACTTATCAGACGCAATTTTGCAAACGGAAAAAGTTGTTTGTTTTAGCGTAAAGTATCACGTCTTGTACTCCGTATGCGGAAATTTAGAGACACCCTGTATATACATGCATATATAGGGTGACTATTAAGATTGGGTCTAAACTAAACGATTATTACTTCGCAACAAGTAAGCAGAAAGAAATATATGAAATGCTATTTTGTAGGGTAAACTTGTCAATTTCATTTAAGCTATTTTATAGGATAAACTTGTCAATTTCATTTGTCATTGTACAAGTCAGTTTATACATATATGAATGTCAGAATGAACGTATTACTCATCGAAGAAAAGATGTTTTTCATTGAGTTCTTTCTACAAAGCAAGAACTGTAACCATATCGTAGATTTTGCAAATTTTGTCAGGCCCTTCCTTAAGTGATGGGATTGGCTTGAGTGCAAATAATTAGGCGAGATATTCAGTACTACTCGATCAAGGCAGCTGCGTGAACGGACGGCCATATGTCTTTAATTCTCTGGCACCCTGCACGAGCATCAGTGATGCTATTCTCTCCCTTTTCTATAAAGGTTTTCACAACAAATATGGATCTAAAAAAAGTTTCAAGTGAAAGTACACTTATATAGAAAATCTCGTGAAGTGTCAAATTTATGAATCTTTGTACGAAACTGTTAAATGAAACTTCGTATATATGTGGATTATGTAGATGAATTTAGAAAATATTAAATGATGCGAAAAAATAGTTTTAAATAATCACTTTTTGCAGGTAACGCGTAGTTTTTAGTGTTTTTAATAGTTATATCTCAAAAACTGTTCAAAATATAAAAAAGGTGTTATACAAAAGTTTTATGATAAAATTATTTCTATTCACCTGCGTTAACAGTATCTTTTAACAATAATTTAAAAACAATTTTTTTTAATTTTTGAACCTTTTTTCTTCGGTTAATGCTTTCATGTCGACATTCGTAAACTGATTTATATACAACTCAAATGAAATTGACAAATAAATTTTCTCTATAAAATGACGTTTTATTTGTTGTGTCTCAGAAAGAGTGCGAATCCTTTTACTGGTAGATTCCATGGAACATTCTAAGACAAAAGTCTTATACGAAAATATGGCTATAATACCTTTCAAATTATAAAAGAATAAAATTCAGCATCTCAAATTTTCGCGCTCAGGCACATCGTGCACGCGATTGCGAAGATGTCCTTGTACATTGACTCGCTTTTAAATATTGACATAACTGATGCACTTACTAGTGCCTAACTGCCGAAATTTTATTTTAAAACATTAATGGTGTAAACAGCACTTTAAAATAAGCAATGCTACAATGATTATATAATTTCCGTACTTTGATAATTTTCTGAAAAAAGTTATAGGGTTAAAAGCAGAGAATATGGAATAGTGTTTTTTAAATTAAGAGGAGGTTTCTACTCTAGAGGTCTAAAATTTATGTATTTTTTACCAATTTTTTTTCGTAAGAAAAGGAAGGAGATATGAAAACAATGTTTTGGCATTATGTTTTACATATTTCAGCATACAAATAATAATTTTTTTTAAGAAATATAAAAAATGGCTGTAGCATAGGGATGCATCAGAGCATGCAGTGCGTACGTGGCAAATTGGTGGGAAATCCTAGCTGTCGACTATATTAGTCATTAATACGCATACCTATTTCTATAACATTTATATAATAAAAAATCAAAAATTTAATGATATAAAATTTTAACCGAATATATTCCCGGATGATATCCGACTATTCGGTCGGATAATAAAAAAGTGATAATACCAGATACTGAATATTTTTCAGATATCCGGTGCATCCCTAAATATAAACATTAACAAACTTACCTTCAGTTTGTGAGAACACTTTTTAGAAAAAGATGCCGAATTTCCTTACAACGAAAATAAATAAATGTTTATTGTGATGAAACATATTATTTTGACGAACTCACAACATTTTGCTGAGCTCATTGCTTATTATGATATGTTTGGTAGCAATTGCAACAACTTTCAACGATTACCGCTATATTGCAATGCTTTGTTTAAAAAATAAGCCACCATTCCATATTAGCAATCTATTCTACATTCCCTGCTTTTACCCTATATGTACAATTCAGCAAATAGCAAATAATCCGAAAAAAATGTCACAAATATTAATTCAGTTTTAATGTATTCATACATAATAAATTGTTCATATTTGTTTGACAGTATCAAAAGATAAAAGAAAAAGGGTTAATTGTAAAAATTATGTTGGAAGAAACATATACGATTTGCCAACTTTAATCGTTTATAATTTAAAAAGTATTAGTCTCAATATTTTTGTATAAGATTTTCATCTAGAATGTTCTACAAAATCTGCCAGTGAAAGGACCTACACTTTTTCTGGGACACTACACATACATACACGCGCGCGCACACGCACGCACATATATATAAATATATACATACGCGCGCGCGTGGATGTGTGTGTGTGTGTGTGTGTATGTATAACAAGATGAGCCAAAAGTCTGGAGGTCAAGATCATTGCAGATTATTTCTCTTATTTTCATTTTTACATTAAAAATGAAAATCAAAGGAACAATTTTCAATGGTCTTGATTTTGACAAACGTTATCAAAATCATGACTCCGAATAACATTTAAGAAGTTTGAGCTATTGATCGAACATCTTGAATAATGTTATAATAATATTGGCGGTACCTGAACTTTGTCAACTCATATCTCGAAAAAGACTGACGGATCAATTCTAAACTAAATCATAAGATTCATAACATTCTCGTCAGACTTGGAAGTACTTGCAAATGGCTTATAATTTTATCCAGTATCTTTACAGACAGACTTTACATAAGTTCTTGCTAACCATAAGATTAACGAGAAATCGTAGATATTCATGAATAATAGTACGTCTTACAGTGACTAAAATTACAATACTAGTCATAAATTTTTACAAGTTTTACAGGATTAAATTACGAACCTTACGATTCTGCTTAGATTTGACCTATTAATTAAAGGAAATAAAAAGATCTCGACATCAGCTAATTGAAAAAATGGACGTTTACTTTCAAAATTAAAGTTGACTTCGAGAACTTCTCCATACTTACACTCGAGATCAAATAAGTCTCGCCGTTTGATGTTCAAATTTTACAAGCTTATGAAAGCGTTTTTCTCAAAAATACTTTTTTTATGAGATATTCGACTGTCCAGACTTTCGGTCCATTCTGTATGTGATCTCTAGTAGTAGAGATTTTATTTAAAAAAGTTGCTCGTGTGTGTAAAAAGAAAAAGAAATACTTGAAGGTGAAGTGTATATCGCAGTCTTCTTATAAAGTTTATAAGAAGGAATGTATAAATTGGCGCTTTGTAATCAAGAAATCAAGCATGATTGTTGTTTTTATATCGACTATCGTCCCGAATTCTATTGTACGCTGTAGTTGCCTCTTGTTGTGTTTTATTATCTCTGAATATTTTATCTTGTGCTTCAACATTGATCGTTAAATCGCCTATTTATGTATACATATTAATTATTAATAGCGCTAAGTAATCGACAATGCGTAGCGCATTAGACTGATAGAATCCTTTCGGATATATACGCACGCGGAATTTTCAAATAAATGTGCTGATTCTGTTACGTTTTCAATAGTATATTCATTTTCTCTTTTCTTCTGCTTTTCCCTCTTCCTCTTTCTCCTTTTCCTGCATTTGTTCTCGACTCGAAGATACATCATTAAATATCGTTTTATTTTCGATATCATCTCGCTTGCTCTGGAATGTCAAATTGAAATCATCCGGAAACTTGGAACGATATGTGACGAAGTCATCGCGTAATCTGCAGTAATCGGTGAAGAAGGTAAGATATTGGATTTCCTCCTCCGTCGGTTTTGGTAAATGTAATGGCGGCTTCGTCTTGGTTATAATCGGTACTGAACGTCGAATTAGTGGCCGTTTCTTACTCGCAGGTAATTCCATAACGCGCTTCAGAGCGTCCAATAGTCGATGCATTAGTTCGAACTAGCAATCATGCAAATTATTACGAGTTGAGATATTGTTTGCGTTAAATTAAGAAACAATTCGTTTAACATAATCATTGTTTAAGATGTTAAATTCAAGACTACATACTTAATTGCAAAATAACAAGTAAATTATTTGGTTCATAATATACAATAATAACAATAAAAAACAGTAAAAGACAAACGAGCAATATTTTAATCAAGATAATAAAATTTAACTTATTACGTAAAGACAAATGCGTTTTGAACTTGAACTTACAAAGTCTTTCTCAGCGATGTTGCATATAATATAAAATAAATACATAATGTCACAAAATATAACTTATAATTATGTCGGAGTAAACAAAGTTATCAAAAAATCATTAAAAGTCAGAAACATATATGATGTAATTAATAACAATCCAAGTAATAGCAGCTTTAATTTTGTCAAAAATTATTATATCACAGAACTCTACAGAATTTCCCATGATTTCCAAGTAATTCTAGAGGCGCCATATTTAATGAAGCCTCAGAGAGGGAAAGAGAGAGAAGAGAGAAAGACAATATTCTTTTAGTTCAAAGTACAATAAGCACACATATTAAGTTTCATTCACATCGGTGTAATATTTTCGTGTTAAATCGTATAAAATATTTTTTTTATCATAAAACGTAATTTTCCTTTTAATTTACTTTCGAAAATCATATATAATAATTTAAAGCTTTTCCATGAGATTAATCTCTTAAGACTGTTCTCTCATTTACGTAAAAGATAAATGTTTAATATAAATTATTTACCTTTCTTGCGGCGTCTTCCGCTTCCTTTATAACCTTCATTTCTTGACGGAATCCTTCTCGCTCACAAGCACGAACAATTTCGCGTGGCAGATTATCCAGCTGGAGATTAAGCTCCTCGTGCATTTTTTCAATCCATTTCATCATCGAAAAACTATCAAGATTCGCGTCGTTCGGACCTATGCAACTCTCATAGGTATCTTCTATGAAAACGCGAAGATAGAGTACTTCTTCAGAGCAGACAAGATGTCGAAAAACATCTCGGAGAAGATAATTAGCGTATTCCTGGAGATTTGCTGCTCTATTTTCTGCTTCGACGATGAAATTCTATCGGATACTTCGATTCGTAAGACTAAATTGTTAATGTTAAAAATATTTGAGAATTTAAAAAAGAAAAACGTATTTCATTTTAGAATTTATTTGAAATATTTTATGTATAGAATGTTTCCGAAAAATGACGATGAACTTCAAAAGGTGATAGTCAAATTAAACAACTTATATATGAAAAATTTGCATGTCGAGTGACATCTCAAGACGGATAGATATCAATTTTTGTCAAACATCGTTAATAGTAATGAGGTTGAAGAATCATTTTGAACACTTATCGCAAAACAATAATTGAACAAAGTTCTAAAACAATAATTTTTCCATTATGAGATCTCTTATTATCAGCCTTTTAAGTTTGTCCCCACTTTTCAGAAATACTCTGTATATAAAAATCCAATGCTTTAGAAGCATGTAGTATTCATTAAAAAGTATTCATTAAAAGTAAGCACTCAATCAACATAGATCGAAAAATTGATTTATCCTAGTAATCAAATTTTTATAGTTCGTAATATCTTTAAGAATTTTTCGTATTTTAAATTTATAAAGATTTCTGAAAACTACCTTAAACTCTTATTTATATTTGTTAAATTGTCTTCAGAAATGATAGAATTAAATATCTTAGAATTCGTAAATATTCTGAAAAACTTTTTATAAAAAGTTATAAAATTATACAAAAATTCTGAGAATTTTTAAATTTGTACATATAAAAATTATAAAATATTATATGAAGAATTGTAGGAGAAAAATTTTCGCCAGAGTGAATTAAAAAGTAGACATATAGTTCTCTCTATATATAAAAATGTAAGTACTTGTATTAATGAATTTAGTTTTGGGAATTATTTTTGTTTTTAACATGATTCACTTTTCGGTCTACTTTGATTAATCTTTTATTCTTTTCATTGAATGTTAAGTATATCACTAAAATCTTAGAATCTTTTTTCAAACATCCAAAATGTATTAACATGTTCAATTTGTAAATCACATGAACTGATCGAATTGAATTGGTACGAACTTCTAAGTCATTGATCGTTGAAGTAATTTCACTGATCTCTCGTTTGATTTGCGCTTCAGTCATAGTGATTGTCATGGTCATATCTGCCATCGGGGCGGCGAGGGATTCGAGATGTACAAGTGCGTTTAAATTCTGGGTCTCCATTGCCCGGAAGATGCGGATTAAATCGAATGGATCATCGAAGTACAACACGGCCGGGCCGGCATCAGTGGTGTCCTGTTCGAATAATTCTAACACGAAACGATTGTTCGTACATTAAGAAAAAAAATTTTTTTAAGTATTAAGCGCTAAACATCTCGTCCTTAGAATTACCTATCAATTTCTCCAAGGATGCGCTTTCATCTAGTGTTTTGTATCTGTTAAACAGGTCCATCGATGGAGTATCGACAAAGGTAATGCTCCTTTCTGATTCGGATTGGAGCCAGTCATGCTTGATCCTCCAAGCGACAGGTGACACGCGATAAAGGAACATCTGGCACATTTTTACTAATCTCCAATTCTCTTCCAAGACATAAATGTCCAACCTACTCTGACCGAATTGTTTCGCAAGCTCGTTCCTCCGGGTGCTAATCTCTTCCGTCAGTTTTGCTTCCCATTCCGCTTTCTTCAGCATTTGCATACTTTTCTCGTGATCTTTCGATAGGAATTCTTCGAAGCCGTTTGCGTATCGCCGACAACGATACTTTTGCAAAATAGTAAAACGGATGAATTTATGTCGAAATATATTTATTTGGAAAATTAGTATCATATAGTGTCGGATAAGGTGCTTCTTGCGCATGCTGGATAAGACATTTCTTGCGCGTATATAAAATGTCTTATTCAAACTAATTATTTTCGTTACTATTGATGATAAAAGAAAATGTATAAGAGAGAAATAATTATGAAGAGAAAATGCATAAGAAAGGAATTATTATAAAGAATTTTTTCAAAGTTATACACATAAAAAAAAAGATTAATATATTAAAATTTAATCAATAAACTTGAGTTTGAGTTAGGTGATACATACAAATTTCGTTCTTGAATAGAAGGGGCCCTTACGGAGAAAAATTGCTAGTGCAGTAGTATAATAGTATCTAGTAAATTCGACAGTAATGTCTCAGTACATGATATTAGGATAATATTGAAGTTATACATGTATATACCACGATCATCATTTTTTTTAAATAATAATTTAGTATGATTGATTTATACATTTAGATCCATAAGGAATCAAAAGTAAAACCAATCCTTTGTATTGAAGAATTTTAAAACAGTAAGCAAAGTTGCTTTCTCTGTTAAATGCGCAGCTATTATATAGATTAGGCGATTCATTTAGTACCTATTTTAATCCTTTCACTGCCAGAATTGGCGACACATTTTAACCGCACTCTTATTGTTTTTGTAAAGCGCAGCCTTGTGTAATTGTTAATATTTTATAAATATTTCTCTTAAAAAATATTAATTTAATTACGTTAAAGTTTATACCTGGATTTGTCGTAATCGGTGTGTCTCTTGCTCAAATTGTTGATCAATGCGAATACAATCATCTTTTTCTTGACTAATGAGAAGTTTTGTTTTTAATATTTCTCTTATATCTTGGATATACTGTTTCAATGAAAACTTTTCTTTCACAGGTCTACCGGATAATTCTGTAAAATACTGTGGATCCACATCCGTCATAGCAATCACTTTATCCAACTCTTTGTGTTTTTTTGCTTCTTCTGCTTCTATCTCAACGTTCACCTGTGCCAAAATTTTTTAGGAAACATAATATATATCTACCGAAATTTTCTTTCAGTTTCTTTCTTTTTTATTTTCCTATGTTTTACGAAACTTAAAAATAAAAAGACGATTCCGATCAAAAATTTCCTTAGAATTTTTTGCATAATTCTTTAGAATTTCTATACATATAAATAATAGGGGAGTCCAGGAGACTTGACCATATGGAAGAGTTGAATTACATATTTATTCATATTTCTCGTTCAAATTTTCGTACCACTTGCATGATTATCAAGCTGGCAACTATTTGTCATGTTTCGAGAAATGTGAAATCAAAATGACATGATCCATATGTCATGGTTTGACAACTGTTTAGCCTGAAATTTGAATGAAATATTTGAAGTGGTTCAACTCTCCTATATGGTCAAATCTCCCGAATTTCCCCTACAACTTTTTAAGAAATTTCTCCGAATTGTTATACAAATTGGAATATTTTTCAGAAATGTCTAAAAAAGTATATATTTTCCAAAATTATTAATGTACGTAATTTCTTCGTAAGAACGTTCTAAGTTTTTTCATAATTTTTCTATAATTTCTGAAAAAAACTTATAAAATCTAAAAAAATTTAATATTTTTCAGAAATCTGCTTAATTTAAATATTTTAAAATATTGTGAGATCTTATGAAATTTTTTTCACCAAGGTTTATATATTAATGGTTAATATATTTTGAGAATTTAATAGATTAAATTATATAATATTATACTGCAACACATAAATATACTCATCAGAGATGTCAATAATAATAAATAAGCACAACTTACGTGTAATCTTCGTAAAATATTATGGGATTGCAAAATTTTATGTCGATCCTTGTAGACTTTTCTGTCGCGTTTAGATATCGCTTTCTTTTTCTGCATTTTCCACCATTGAAGATGGGACAAGGTTTGGGAACAAGAAGGAAAAGCAAAAGGCGATTGTTGCTCATCCCTTACATTTTCACGTTCATTTAGAAATTTATGACCGCTAGTCCAATTACGTTGCATTCTAAGAAATTGAGTTTTTCGGGTTACAACAAATTGGAGCTTTCACGTTCTGTTCGAAAGCACGAATATACGCTCGTTTTATTTCAAATCAAAAAGGCATGAAAGAAAAACGCAGCTAATGCTTATTTCTACCAATGTAGATTGACTTTAATGACTTTAATCTTAGTTTACTATCTATCTTTTTTTAATTCTTAAAACAAGTTAAACCAAGAATAAAGTTAATCTACATTAGTAGAAATGGATATAAGAGATGGAAAAGAGGCATAAAATTTGATTTCACGGTTATATAACCTTGAAAAATTGCGATAAACATCATTGTTAAAAGTTGATTCAGTCTTATGCGTTGCGCGTAATTTCCTGCCTGCCGTCAGCTGATGGATTCTTTGGTCGACTTCGCGCAACTCGGAAAAGCTCATCTTCCGCGTTTTATTTTTCATTAATCTGAATTGAAAGCACACAAAAAATCACAGTAAAACTATCATGAGAGCCATCGAATCACACCGAACGGAGAGATCTAATTTGTTTGACATGCGCTTTGCGTTCTTCTGGATGTAAAGCTGCGTTCAATATAAGCTATGTATATTTTTGTTTCACAGATCTCCCGGTAAACAATTTTTATATAAGAATATTCTATAAAAAAGATCTTACAAAGGTAAAAAGAAAATACGCCAAATACATAAAATGCATTCAAAAGAATGCAACAAAAAAAATTTGTTTATTTAAAAATCATAAATAAATACACTGAAAAAAATATTTTAATTAAAAAAATTTTATTTGGTCATTAGTGTTTTGAATAGCTCTCAATAAGCTACATTTAAAAAAAATCAATGTTTGACCTGACCTTGATCTGACCTGACCTTGGCGACATTCGAGGTCAAACTGATAATATGAGTAAATTGATCTTTTTAAACCCTACAACTTTTGTCTGAAATATTTTTCTATAAAACGTATATTTTCCGACTTCTTTTTTCCACACCCTATATATCCGGTCTACATTCTAATAAAGTCTGTTTTACCTTTTACCTCACGTCTCTCGCTTGCATAGTAGCTGCGCGCAACGTCGCGGTTTGCCAAAAGGAAAGGATGATTTCAGTGGGAAATCGCCGCGATGCGTGTCCGAAAGGTGTGCGCGTATCACACACTTTCATTGTTCTTCGATGTCTCGACGGGATAGGTGTAAGCGATTTCATGTGTGTTTCTACGAGCACTAACTAATATACCTGTTGTCGTCCCAAGACGAGAGCGATCTAAATATTCTGCGAAGTAAGTGTCCGATCTTTTTCCAGAATTATAAATTTTTATCAATTACAAATTTAAATAAGAAAATTCCCGTAGAACGAAACATACGCATTATAACAATCAAAGCGACAAAAATGTCCGGGGTAAAGTGTTGACAGCGCGAGAGCATTTTCAGCTTTTCAAATTTTAGAGTTAAAATTTAGTTAGAATTAAATTTTTTAGAAAAATTTAAATAACATTATAACAGACACTTTTTAAATATTTTTCTTTTATTTCATGTTTCTATAAAAATTTCATTTCATATTTCTAAAAAAACATTAAAAATTTTTTATTACTTAAATTTGTATTTATTTAATATTGAAGTGCTTAGAAATTTTATAAATAAATGCGTTAAAAGGAGGATATACTGTTTGACAACAGTTCGCCTTTTATCAAGGTATATTTTAAACTCATATTTTGATTTTTAAAAATATACACGTAAAGCAAATAAAATCATACAAATATATTAGTTTTTGTAAAGAAACATAGTCAAATCAAGCATAAACAGGCTTAGTAAAGAAACTTTTTAAAATTTACAATATTATTTATATTTTAGGTACATAAGAACGAAAGTTCTTGCAAGTTGCAATAGCATATGATATATTGATAAAAAATATTTGAAGAATACTATAATCGAAGATACTACCCAGTAAGTAAGAAACATTAAATTAATATTTTGAAATATTAATTTTATGTGAATTTTATTGACGTTCTTATCTAATATTTTATAAATCTAATCGTATAATATTACCTTATAATATAAATTACCTTATAATATAAATATTTCCGAAGATCTTTAAGAAATAGTTTAATAATATAAATTCTGAATATTTTGTAACTCTATAGCACATAATGTTGAAAAAGACGTTGCTGAGACGTTGCAATGTTAAATGTTGATGTGTGTTTTAATGAAATGATATTTAGAAGGTGAGCCAAGATGAAAACAAATGAAGTGTATTTTGTAAATATTTCGTTTAGTTTTATGTAAATTCAAGCACCTAATATTGTTGAAAGTTTATATGATAGTCAATAAATATTGAATCAATGTTCTCGAATATTGAATTGCAATGTTTATAAGATGTTACTCCAACAAATACGGAACGTTTTTGTAATGCTTTTTCAATATTGTACAATATTGTAACTCAACGTTTTTGAGATATTGATTCAATATTAACGCACATTATTTATAACATTATTTTATGATAAAATATAAATATTATAGAAACCTCCAAATTGCAGTTAAAGGTTATTCATTATGATGTTGTATACAACGTTAAATATAACGTATTTGAAAATGTTATATATTATTGAAGATCCTTGCAACAACGTTGTAGTAATGATGTTTTGCTTACTGGGTATAATCGAATACATATAAAATCCCAATATTCTCTTATTATTCTGAATAGTAATATGAGAAGTGTTAGGGAAGCGAATTATCCAACCGCTATGCAAATATTTGTTGAATACATCCAAAACAATTAACGAAGCGTAAAAACGGTGACGGGGTGAATGGAATTGGATTTTGCATTACCATACAAGGATGAACAATGCAATTTCGCCATAGCAACGCCGTAGAATCTCGCAATTTGATTTATCTGTATAGGTTGCAAACAGTACCAGTCATACACATGTATCCAATTGCAGCAATATACTCTTAGGTCAAGATGCTATCTATTTAAAAAGTTACTTTTATCTTAAACGTTAAATTTTTCGATAAATTTTTAGTTTAGGATAGCCTAGTAGATTTAGCTACATTCTATATATATATATATATATAAAGTTTATTAATTAAAATAAAGAGAAAGAGAGATGGAGAGAAGGAGAGAAAGAGGAGGGAGAGAGAGAGAGAGAGAGAGAGAGAGAAAGAGCGAAAAAAGATTCTGTCAGATTAAACATATTTCTAATTAAATAACCCTTTATTGATTTAATAATTCTGATTTTTAAAAAACTGATTGTCAAGGATGACAGGTTAACAGATTCATAAATTTACGTTATTGTTTCATTGTGTCTTACAATTAACATTAACGAGCTACTTAAAAGATCATACTTCCTAGTTTCACACAATTCGATTGTTGTTGACGACAAGCGGAATGGAGACTCTTTCATGCTCTGTTTCAGAGCCTCGAGTTCATCAAGTTTCTACAGGATATGCTTTGGAAGATATTTTAATGGCAGGACGTAGACAGATGCACACTTATATAAATCCGTAATGATCGTTGTATGACTCAAAATACAAAAATTTGACCAATATATCATTAATTACAAAGCACCACGCTCTTTCCGCGTCTCATTTTCTATCATTGTCAGTGATTGATTGTAAAAAATAAAAAATTTCTTTTTAGTCAAATGCACCCGCTAATTGTAATTATTTTTTTTTTTTACGCAACCATAAACAGAATTGTTACATTTGCCGTAGGTAATGCAGTTCAGACAGTCGGCGGTTTGGCTATTTAAACTCTTGTCAATTGGTTTTGCATATACCGGTATTAGCGATTGGGATGCGTGCAGTGGACGGTTAGAACGTGCCTTGGACGCACTACACAGGGATTCCATTAGAAGAAACAATTTGGATGAAGAAGAGATTGGAACGTTGTATCAGCGCGAACTACATTCCGTTCCCCTGGAAATGTCTGTCTCCCGTATGGCAGTAAAGGTAATATTTTTTTCAAACAGTAAGATTTCTCTCTTTTTTTAATTTACTTGATACAAAGCGAATTTCATCTCTTCTTTTAAGAATAATATTCTTTATATTTAATTTTATATTCGAAATTTATATTTAACTACACTTTAACAAAAAATGATTTTTTTTTTATAAAACGATGGTATATTTAACGTTTCATGGTAATATGTGCTACATATAATCATTATTACGTTATTAGATAACATGCATGTTGTATAAGATATCTAAAAGACGTCTTTTAGACATTTTTTGACCACTGTCAGCCCTTATAGAAAAGTACTACTGAGCACTAGGAGTATTTTGAGGCACTACTGTAGTAGTGCAGAAGTGTTTAGTAATGCTGAGTAGTGCTAAGATCTTCTATATATATCCGCGTTTCGGCAAGATACAAAATGCAGGAAATGAGTATGCATCACAGAAACTAACTATTAATAACTTTATTTTAAAAAAAGCACTTTCAGAGACTCTACGAGCACACTCTGATCAAGTCAAGAGTAAGTGCAGATGGATTTCGTTTACATATGCCTATTTATAGGGATCCGCGTCATTTTCTCCTTACGGAAAACAAGTCCATCTTGCGGCAATACTGCGTATTATGCCGCTTGTAGAATATATGTACGCTATTACATATATATTAGTTATTAACAGTATATAGTTGAGGATTAAATATGGTAGATTTTAAATGTTAACGATCTTGACAATAGGCTATCGTATTTAATATCTTAAAGGTATCTAATATTATCTAATATTTTAAAAGTATATTTTTTAATGGTACTTACGTATTTTGTTAGTGCACATAAAGTACCATTGAAAAAAACACTTTCAAAATATTTGAAGATTTTTTTCAAAATTTTCAATATATTCAAGATTTTCCGAAATTCTTTGGTTTTGAAATATTAATATTTAAAAAAAATTCAACATTTTTATCGTATATAAGTTAATTAGATGTGTTTCTGTCGCTATTTGCAAAAAATAATATAATTGAGCGAATAACAAGAAGGTCACGCACACGGCCTAGCCTATTTCGTAGCTTTCAGAAAATACGAAGGAGACCAGGGGTTACTGGGCACGAGTGGAACAATGCGTGTACGATCCCGATCATAATTCTCTGAGGACGCGCATTGTATTCAACGATCTGTCAGTGTCAGGAATAGTGTCCCTAATACCGCGAAATCATCAGGCCCTAATTTCCGCCGAATCCTGCAAAATGACACTGCGATTGAGGCGCGCGGGAATAGACTTTCTCACCAATCCGATCACCCGGGGACGCGGCCAGATGCGTATACGTACAGAGTCCAGTTTCCTGGAACCCAGATTTGCATCGATCTATGCTTATGACTGCCGTACTACACGCATCGATAAGCAAATCAAACGGCAGGATAAATGGCCACCGTATCATTTAACTAACGTTAACAAGGTAGGCTACATATTGGAAAAATTATCTTTTCTAAAAACGTATAATAAATGTCATGTGCACGCACACATAACAAAATGTATTATAAAAAGATATTAATTTACTATCTTACTAATTGAATTAAGAATTACATTGTAATTGTAATTTGTAATTGTTAATTGAATTACAGTTTTGTACAACTCTGTGTTCAGTTATAACTGGTTACCGGGTTTTTATTGATGCGGTTTATAGGATGTCCATAAATACTTTTGTTAAATAATTTTTGTCTATTACAGATAACACCGACATTGTCGTTATCTCTGAACGACAAGTATGATGCGGCGGAACCGAGGCAATTAACGGGCAACGCCGAAAAAATAGATATTGTCATACCGAACGAGAATCGACGTTCGCGTTACTTGCATGTCCCTGAGACGAACTTCGGTGTATGGAAGAAGAATTCTTGGATCACCAAATTATCATCACGTCAGAAACGTTCAATGGCACGGTACGCGCGTGCTACATTTGTCATTACACCGTGGAACTTCACGGACATCCTGATAAACAAACGTAAATCGACAGAGAGACCTGTGAATTTTACTAAAATTCTTAATCTAACCGACGATTTCCGGAATGAGGATCCATCACAACATATATTGCAGGATCTCGTAGTAAACGACAATTTTGACAATCTCTTCTCTGTAGACTCGAAAGATCCGAACAGAATAAATTGGCAATCTAAGGAGTATATCACGAAAGAAATGGAAGAAGTGTTTTTGCAGGGTGCTAGCCAAGCATTGACCAGATACATCGAACGTCAACTGCATCCGGCAATCAAAGAAACACTAATGCTGTCTATGGGTTATACCATCAGTTATGGATAAAAGTTAATATTCGATACAGCAATATTGTAATTATCTGTACTTAAATAATAAATATGTCAAGAAATGTTAAATATTAAATAAAGGTTGAATCGCCTTCACTTTTTATTGTCATTGTAGAAATTACTTAATTTTACTCTACAGGCATACCTAACAATAATTTGTCAGATTGTGCAACAATTCATATATTGTGTTGATTAAAATTCTTATTTTCTTTGTTTTATTTATAGCTCCATATTTTATATTTTATTGTTTAATCTTAATCATCTTGTCATTACTTAAACGCTTTTCACATAAAAATCAACGTAAATCATTTATACCAATGCTAGGATTTACTTGTACATTTCGGCCAACTTTTAGCTCGGTTCCTGTCAATCAGTATTTAGAATGTGCGCAGATTGGTGAAGTAAGAGATAGGAACCAAGCTGAAAATCGGCCGAAATGTGCAAATAAATCCCAACACTGATTAATATAAACCATTTTTAATTATAAATAGAATTCGTAAATGTATACAAAAGCATTTAATTTTCATTTTGTAATTATGTATTCTTTAAAAAAAAAAGTTATCCCGGTAAAAAATTTTTCATGCACATGAATATGTATAAACATATATAAATATTTATAAACACGTATAATCATACTTGAAATATGTCCATACATGATCACACATATATATTTCTTTTATAAAATTATTAATGACTGCAAATAACGTTCTCTCTCTCTCTCTCTCTCTCTCTCTCTCTCTCTCTCTCTCTCTACCTGGGAATGTGTAGGTTTATTGCATCGTATGCTCCAACACATACACATATATAGGATATTAGTTCTCTGCCAGCCACTTGAGGCGCAACGATTATTCTCCGTTTCCATCGCTCAACACGAAGCGACACAGAGCTTGCGCTTCTCTTTGTATATGTTCTGTGCTTTGATAATTGAATAGATAAAAATAATTTTGGGGTCGGTAGGCGGACAAAATTGAGGAAAAGCACGAGAGCAACAGCGATGCGGTGAACGCCGGCGACGACAAGCGATGGCTGGGCGAGTGTCCAGTAAGGAGCGCGAGACGAGCTCGCCGAGAAATGCCGATAACCTACCACGCCAGATTACATCAACATCCACGTCCGAGTCAAATAACGACGTGGCTCAAGAGAAGCTAGCGATAGAGGAACGGCTGGCTGCTAAAATGTTTTCCTACGAAATTATCTGTTTTCTCTTTGCGATTACTTTTACCGCTATGGCTGCTCTGCACAGTTCGTAAGTTTTAGGCTATGTTTGTATTTCTTGATCAGTTTATATAAAAAACAAATTTAGACTTCATTTATTGTGTTATTTATTACTATGGTCAAAATTTCATCGATATTCTATATTACATCTTATTTTTTAGACCCCTCATTTTCTCACTTTTGACTTTTTTGTTAATATTGACGTTGGACTTAAATTTTGGTGACTTTCATTTATTGGATGTTGTAGCTAACATATTCCTCAAGAGTTCTGTGTAAATTTAAAGTCTTCATATGCATTTATATCGGAGCAATGTTAATTTAAAAAAAGCTATTCCATAATCCCCGCTTTTACCCTATATATATATATATATATATATGTATATAAACTACAATAAAAATATTTTATATTAAATTGACCATTTAGTGACCAATTTGACGTGGGCAATTGGATCCTTCTTCTTACGTACACGTACACAAGCGATTATAACAACTATAGTATATAAATTTTATCCTCAACTATCAATATACATATACATGCTGATACCGTGGATTTTGCAGGCCACCCAAACTTTCCAAGCCTCCCATAGCGAAACCTTTTTTTGATCAAAATTCAGTGATACTAGACTTCTATAAAGGTCATCTAGACGCAATGATCGAGAGGCTAACACAAGCAGATTTTAGCTTTATTATGTATTATGCACCCTGGGATGCAGAAAGTCAGGCTCTTCGGCACGAATTTGAAAGCGTTGCTCGGTTTTATCATCCGCAGGTACAAAATTGTGATTCAGTATCCTACGTTTCTCCTTATATGTTTATAAGTATTTGAGCATTGTGTGTTCTTAGATATTTTTTGCAGCCATTAATTGTTGGCATCCTGATTCAGAGTGCAGAGCGCAGTATAATAAAATCCATGGTTATCCAGTGTTGATGTTGTATCCATCCAGAGATTCTGGTATTAATTATAGAGGAATTCGTACGGCACCATATATGATTCGTTTTCTGGATGCATTTATGAATCCTATTATTAGAATAACACATAAAGAACAATTAATGGAATTGTTGGTTGCCTATGATGTAAGTATTTAAAAAAATAATTCAATTTATTTTTCAGCTATTAATCAAGTAACAAGAACTTTTTTCTGATTTGAGAAAGGGAATAAATTAATTTCGTAAACATTTTGATTTTATTTTCAGAAGTCTTTAGTGTTAACAACATTCAAAGTGAAACTTTTTTAAATATAAAATTATTTACAGGTTTTATATAAGATGCTTATTAGCATTAAATTATTAAGATCTTAAGGTGCTTCGAGTATTAATATTACTAAATAACTTGTCAATTGAATTGTGATATAACTATTCCAGCTTTGACTTAGGATCGTATTTCAAGACCGATAAATTATAGCGGTGATACACAATTAGCTTGAACTGGAAATTGTATAAATTCACAATAAATATTATTAAGCATGAAGAACTGCCTTAACTATTAACTTAAAATATTATTAGGTGTACAACTTTGCTTCCGCCGTTTTCCTATAGATGGCTTTAGCGGTAAGTGGTGGTCGAAATAAATAGATCATAGACGTCATACAATAAACTTGGGCATCTGTCAACATAATCCCATAGAAAAATTAGTCGATTTGTGTCTGCATCATAAAGTTATTCTCGATTGAAAATATCAGTTACGAACCAAATTCTCGTCATTTGCGGGAGGTTTTAATTTTCTGCTTCAATATGAAGAAATCTGCGGCTGAGGCTCATCGAATGCTCTCAAATACTTATGGTGATAAATACTATAGGCCGCTATTAGTGAAAGAACGTGTCGTGAGTGATTTCAACGCTTCAAGT
>NW_017300055.1:588988-605504 GCF_001594075.2 Trachymyrmex cornetzi | reverse complement strand
ACGGAAGGGATTTCTGCATCGCATTGTGACTGGGGACGAAAAATGGGTTCATTACGATAACCCCAAGCGCATAAAATCATGGGGAATTCCCGGCCATGCTTCCACGTCGACGGCCAAACCGAATATTCACGGCTTCAAGGTCATGCTCTGTATTTGGTGGGACCAGCTCGTAGTGTGTGTGTATGTGTGTGTGTGTGTGTGTATTATGAGCTGTTAAAACCAAGTGAAACAATCACAGGCGATCGGTATCGAACGCAATTGATGCGTTTGAGCCGAGCATGGAAAGACAAACGGCCGCAGTACAACGAGAGACACGATAAAAGTGATTTTGCAGCATGACAATGCTCGACCCCATATTGCGAAAGTGGTCAAGACTTACTTGGAGTGATAAAAAATCTCATTAGAAGGACTTATTACTATGTACGTAGACTGAGTCGGTGTCGTTCGTACACAGTAATAAGTCCTTCTGATGAGATTTGTTATCACTTTACAATTTTCATTAATACTAGCTAATAACTAAAAAGTGACTCACAGTGTCTGATACTGACTGGCTAACATATCAGGAACCGGTTCTTGATTTATTCATGGTAATGTTTGCGATACGGTGCTTTGTAATCGTGGTGAGCGTCCTTTTTTTCGGGATAATTAATTATATTCTTAAACTTTTTTGATAAATTAGTTTCTAATTTTTTAATTCGACATTAATATTTCCCTTCTTTTTCATTTTCCTTTTCTTTCTTTTTGTTTAATTCTGGTATTTAAATTCTCGATGTAGGGGAGCTCACCATGACGGAATAACTTTTAGTTTATATATGTTAGTTTGTGTTCGCTCTGAGGAAGGCTCATAAATGAGCCGAAACATGTAAGCGTGTTTGTTGAATAAAGAAGTTTCAAGCTTCATAAATGTATTATTGCGCGACGTCTTCTGCGCCTAACTCCTAACGTCCGTATTCTTTCCAATTCCCTTATTAGTAATTAAGGTACAATGAACCTAGTGGATGGATTTTCCTTGGGCGGATCGCTTATTCATAATCTTTTTTTTATATTTTAATATTATATATATAATCTTAATAATAAATTAATAATAAATTAATATGACACTCTGATAACTTGCAGGCAGTGGTTATTGGATATTTTAATTTTACACGATTGGATAGAACTCCTGGATATAGAGAATTTTATAAGGCTGCGATACGATCGTTAGAAAGAGATCCTAATAGAGAATTAGTATTTGCTATAGTGACTAGTGCATTATGCAGCAAATTGCATTACGAAGTTCACAAGTTTCCATCAGCAAGCTTGCTCATGTGGAATGAATCTTTAGTAAGTGCTTAGCACGCAAATCTCTTTACTCTCTATCATACATTATACACCAGGTTTAAAAACACTTAGAGTTATCCAGAAGGCAATGAGTGGACTTCCGAGAACATCCTAAATTGGATCAGCAATTCTATTCATCAACCATCTCTCTGGCTGCAGCCTCCTGGAATTAAAGCGCTCACTCTCGCGCCCTACCTCCGCGAAGGACCAGTTTTATTTCTCTTTACACCTCGAAATCCACTTCATATGGAAAATTATATTTACAATTTGGTACGTTATTGTATCTTATAATATTATCTTTTTTTTCTGATTTTTTAATGCGATTTCATAAACATTCCCTAATTTTAATAAAAAAAGACCATTTACGATTTATGTGTTTTTTTTAAATATGATATTTTAGTTAAATACTTATAAGATTTAATAAAATTCTTTTTTATACTGTAATTATAATTTTCATATATCAAGTTAAATGTTTTATCATTTGATGTGTATACGAAAATACAATAAATATTCTCTTACATAATACATATTTATAGCAAATAATAGTATGATTTATATCGAAATGTTCTTGCTTTTCAGATAAGAGAGATCGGCTTACAGTATTATAACTGTGCAGATAGTATGTTAGTGAAGGATATAATCGCACGTCTAGAAGCAAAACGACGTACGGCAGTGATTCGACACTTTTCTAGAAATCAAGAATGCGCTGATCTAAAGAAAAACAGAATCTATACCAAGCAAATAAAGGAGTCAGTTGCTAGCATATCAATTCAGAAATGGATCAATAATAGTTGTTGTGCGAATGTGGCATTGAATAAATGTCTCTTGTGTAAGACAAAGGTGATGAACCCATTAGAGAAAGAAATCTGTACAGTTATTTCTAAAAAATTTGATGTCTGCAAAGAGACCGATGTATTTATTACTCCTGCTACGATTGGACAACATGAAAAACAGATATATAATTATAATAAAAATTATATGTCAATAAAATTACAAGAGTCAACATTAAAAAGGTAATACATATTTATCCATAAATACAGATATACATCGTTTCAAAGCAACTTTTTCAAAAAAAGAACAAATATTCAAAGAAAGAATATTTTAAGGCTGCATGCAGGTATAGAATACAAATCATCATTATTGAAGGAAGATAATGATTCGCGATCCGCAAACATGGTGAGAAGAGATTTTTTAAAAGGTGATTGCAGAAGATGGTTGGCTGGGAATGATTATCATCCATCATTATTCCCACGAGATTCTCCGAGGCAATTTAACTTTAGTTTAAAAGAATCAGTCTGCAAAACCAACAAGACGTTAGCATTAATAGCTATCGACAGTTTGCATTATTTCCATTTTGCAGACCATCTTGGGATTGATATTTCGAAACGGAAAAATAAAACCACTGTTGTCATCATGGATGCTGCAGTAAGTTTTGATAATGTTATGTCAAGGTTCGAAAAATTTATAAAAGTAACTAGTTACAGAATTACAGTTTTCTTTTTTCACAAAGTAATTAAAAAGGTATAGCAGAGTAAAGACCTTAAAAAAATGCTTTTTAATGTCACTTTTTTTTAAAGTAACTATAAGTTTTAGAAAAAATATTTATATGTGTATCTAGGTACATGGATTTAGGTACTATCCAACACTATCCAATCCTGGTTATATTTTAATAATAGAATTATTAATTAATACGTTTATCGTTGCTCAGTATTGAATCTTTTACTGCATAATGGCCCATATTTGGAACTCTTTTTTTGCAATTTTTCTATGTGTTTACACATTTCATTGGTTTGTGTAACATACAATTATTTGATATATTTATGCAGAGTTGGAAAATAACTTGTTCTGTTGGATTGCTTGCGTTTTAATAAATTACTAGAAATTCTGCATTCTATGTGATGCAATTCTAGTAATTTACTAAAACGTAAGCAATTTGATAAGAAAAAATACATCGTGTCCCGATTAATTTGGTTTTTTCTAGATGTTAGCAACCTTTTAACTAAAGCTCTTTTTTTAATGTTCGATTAAGCTAATTGACAGCCAGTGAGTTTTACTGATGTTTGTTTCTAAAATATCAATTTAGTTTTTGTTAGTTTCTTTTTAATTTTTTTGTAAATTGTGTGCGTATGTTATATCTTTCTGTTTTATGACTATTTCTTTATGTTACAGTTGGAGAGTCAATACGTCATGCATCATGAGTTTAGTGAGTACGCTCTCGTCGATTTTATAAATAATTATACACAAGGTTTGTTACAACGAACATTGCGTTCGGACAATTCAAAGCGTTATAGAACACAGAAATTGCTTGATGAAGTCAATAGTAATAATGCTGATTTGCATTCAAAGATTTGTGTACCAGAACTGACAACAAAAACATTTTTGGATTCTATATTGGATCCATCTAAGGTCAGTTATTTGCAATGATTATGCCGTTTATGAGAAATGTATATAGAACAAGATACAATATAATAAGTGTACAATACCTAATATTGATAGATGTTTCAATCTTGAAACAATTGTGATTGATGGATATGTAAAATATTTTGCAAAATTTTGAAACAAAAACGTATTAAAATTGTATATCTAAGCAAATATTTAATCGCTATTACGTTTTTCATTGCTTAAACGATAGATCAAAGTATAATTAAACTTTTTTTAGGACGTCGTTATAATGTATCATTCTCCTTACTGTGGATTTTGTAGTGCTATATCGTATGTATATTTAACAGTGGCATATTACTTATCCAACATGAATCATCTAACTTTTGTAAGAGTTGATGGAGACAACAATGATTTACCTTGGGAATATAGTATGAATCGTTTTCCATCCATTTTATTTTTTCCTGCAAAAAGGTGCGTAAATTGCCAAAAATTTCATTATTGAACATGGTGCGATTAGTTTAAATGTTATTTTCCTCATTGTGCTTTCACATTTATATACAAATATATATTCTTTATCCATTTTCTATTGCTTTCTATTACTCTCTTTCTTTATCATTGATAAATGACTTATTCACATATGGAACATTTTTTATTTAAAACATATCATTTTTCTTCTAATAATATTTTTTTTGCTGACTTTTTTTAGGAAGGACGATAGTACTGTATTTCCATTTTCTGTTCCTATTACCATTCCAAATTTGCTGAACTTTGTGCTGGCGAACTTGGACGGTGATTCCCACGTTGAAGCTCTGACCAATATCTGTCAGATGGGAACTGGCGAAGCGCCGAATAAGTGTATCGCTAGAACTCGAAGACTGTGCTTAGATATTATCGAGCAACTTTTACAGAATTACAGAAAGTTGAGACGGCATCTAAGTTTCCTAGATAAGAAAATTGCTCGCAATAAACGTAAAATTATTTTACTTAAATTAGAACATATCAAGGATATTCATCTTATTTTGGGCTCTACTGTAGATCTTAGTAAGGATCGAAAGAAGGCGCAATTGATTAAGAGAAAGTTTTTTAAATACTACAGCACTATTAGGTCGCTAAAAATAGATGAGAAAATAGAAAAACAAAATTATAAATCTCAGGATGTTGTACATGCACCAACTGTTAAACGAGAGAGAATAAGAAGCGAATTGTGATATAGATTTCGCCTTACGATGCAAGATATGTCCATGTGAAAGCAGATATTGATATCTTGAGGTACTTTCAGTTATTAATGGATTTACGCCAAATTGTATGTCATTTAGGACCATATTGACTTTAATTATATACAGAAATTAAAATGATTGATGATATTTAATCTTTTCACAATAATTACACGGTTTCTTTTTGCGCGATTACCACTTTTTATAAATATAAAAGAAGCAAAAATTGATTTGATGTAAAAAGTCCAAAACAAATGGTTCTAGAACTGTCCTAATTTTGCGTAGTAGTTGTAAGTGCGAGTATGTATGAAATCAATAAATACATGATTAAACGTGAGCGTGCAGAGTGTCAACGTAATATAAAAGCAGAATATTTATTTAACTTCTTAGAACAGGCCTGTCCAACACAGCGGGATTTTTCACAGTTTGATACGGTCAGTAATAACCAATGAATCGAATTAAGTAAATATGGAATCGCAAGTATATATAATCAGTATTTAAGTCAAACTTTCAAAAATTGTTAGTCAACACTATGTCATAGCAAGAGAAAAAAGCAAAAGAGGGTGATGCTAAGCGGAAGTCGTTTTATTTTATCGAATTTAACTATGTAATATTGAAAAATTAGGTGAATAAACGTTGATTTCTAATTTATATGAGGTTTTTCAGAGCCTAGGATGGTCAGAAAAGTTTTTAACAACCTCGAAAATCCCCAGGTACCCATATTTCCTGATTTAAAAAGAAAAAAATTTTTCGGAATTGTTGACGGCCGGCCTGGCACCATATAATGTCACTAGCGATGGGATTAAGTATCTTACAAGTAGGTTCGAATCTGTTAAAGAAGTTTCGAACTCTCTATGATTACTTCGAAAAATAGTAGCAGTACTTCCAAGTGGACTCGAACCTAAATGGAATAGGTTCGAACCTTCTATGAGTACCTCGAATGCACAGATCATATGAATTTCTGTTCGTTAATAACCATGTTCGAGTATTACTTGTAAAAGATTCAATGTTGTACGATAAAAAGTACTTTGTAAGTATATCTCGAATCTTGCAGGTACTCGTATGTAAGATTCGAAACCAGCAATTTGGGATCGATTACTTTGCAAGTATGAAGTATGAAATATTATTTCTTATGAGTATTACTCGAATCCTAGAAAATGAAACTAAATTATTGAATTTGACAATGAGTAACTCTTCGGAACAAGAGAGAAAATGTCAAAAGAAGAGTCATAATAATGTAATAACGAAATTCAGAAGAGAATAAATTTAAAGAAAACTACAATAAAAAATCCTAATTCTTTTATTTTATCGATTTCAAAATCGTTATTCGCTAAAACGTGAATGATTTTCTCGTTTTGAATGTATAATCCTGGTGGAACTTTTACGAAAATCTGTATAGATTTTGAGACAAGATCTTAGAAATTATTATTTTTTCATAGATATTCGTATTCGGACGTAGAACGGCGTAGTTTGTTTGGAAAACCTAGAAATCCTCTGCTCTCAAATAACGATACTCTATGTCCCACTACGAGTATCTACGAAAAACTAAAAATTTCTAAGGCAGACAAACTTACTCTACGTCCCACTACAAACATCTACGAAAAATTAAGAATTTCTAAGATCTCAACGTAGTTTTTCTGTAGCTTTCGTAAAAATTTTTTTCCACCAAGTACAGAAAAAACAAACACAATTATATTCCAAAATAATAAATCAACAATATGAAGGCCAATGTGGAAGATCCGCGTAATACAAAAGCCCAACAATAGCAATAATTGAAAATAAATATCGTTTTGTTAACGCATTTTTTTTATTCAAGTTTCAATGAAGCTGCATCTGTGGTATCACAACAATGCCCTTGCAAGTACAAGATGCCTCGAGAGTCGTTCCATCCGAATTACGGATGAAGGAGACTCTTTGATGCTTATTAATGCGTCGCGTATAAAAAATGGATGTGAATACGCCAATCGTAAGTTTTTAGACAAATGCGAATTATACATTTTGGTCCTTTACCCGTCGCTCTCACCTGTTGCTACACGCCGTTGCTCAAACCTAATCTCACAAAATAGCCATGTTAAACATGTGTGCATAACAAACATCGCATTACATCATACTATCATGTCACATCATATCGCATCGCATCGCATTGCATCGCATCGCATTGTATCGCATCGCATTATTACTAAGGCCACCGGCGTTACAGCTGCATCTCCGGGCACTTCCGCTCTCCGAATTAAAAAAGATCTTTCAAAATAATTTCCAACAAATCACATAGCAGCCCAATAAATATATCTTAAAACGTCTAACAGCGTTATCGCCTACCGTTATGTTATATAAAAACTTGGGAAGGAAGAAAGGACATAAAAGAAGAAAGGTAAAACAAAAAGGAAAAGAAAGTACAGAAATATTTATTATGCGCCCTAAACTTTAGCTAACTTAAAAAATTAGCTAGGTAATAAGGGAGAAACAAAGAAAGAAAGAGAAGGAGCCAAGAAGACAGAAAATAACGCGATTTAAGCTGGGTTGTTCCACCTTTTGATAAACTTTAGCTCATTCTCTTGCTCTGTTACTTTCTTTACTTTTACTTTTTTGTTTATCTATTAGATAAGTTATCACATAGTTTATCTGAATATGGAACAACCAACCTTTAATGATTCGTTAAACCCGTAAGTAAATAATCAATTAGGTATACTTGTCATGGAAGAGAAATTGCGTGAAGTGTGCTGTTAATATTCATAAATTACATAAGTGTGTGTAATTGCTTCGATGCAGCAGCAGTGTGTGTGTGTGTGTGTGTGCGCGCACGCATATATACATATATATGAAATATATGTACACTGTACATACACACACCCGCACGTGTATGTATCTACGTATACATGGTGAAGCCAAACTCAAACGACAAACTTTTTACAGGGGATGTAAATGACATTTGTAACTATTTCTAACAGATTCACAAATTTCTGTGTAATACAAAAGATACTGTTGGCGCAAGAGTATAAATAAATAAAAATGTTTATTATTTACAAGTGTACACTGAAAAAAATTTTTCTAAATCTAAGTAATATTTTCTTGAATAGTACTAAATAAACTTTTCTTGACAGCAAACAAATATTTATTCAAGAAAAGAAAATAATACTTAAATAATCAAATAATATACGCTCTTATGTTTAGTAAATATTTATTTACAATAAGAATAAGAAAATGCTTACTTAGTACTATTAAACAAAATATTACTAATAGATTTAGGAAATTTTTTTCAGTGTTAAGTGACGGCGGTCGCTCTCTTTGCTGTTCGTTATTTTTCATGTGTAACATAGAATTATCTTACAAAGTTTCGCGTATATCGCGACAGCATAAATATGCCTACTAAATTCTCATTGCGTTGGCAGAGAATAATCTTTAAATCGAGATATATCCTTATAGCTTTCTTTTTTTGTTCATCTGAACTTTAGGTCTTTCAGGTACGTGTGTTTGTATCTTTGTTTGTCTTTCTCGCTGTTATTTTAAAATGCGATAATATATGTATTTTCTTAGCACTAATTTAAGAAATAAGATAGCAAATTTACATTTTCATAATAATTATACAAGTCTCCGATTTATTTCAAAGCAAATAGCTATCATCAATCGTAATTTCCGCTTCGTCTACACTTATCCTGCCACATTGTATAAATATCATTTTCAGAAGTCTATCGAAAGAAAATTCAGCTTCGCCCTACATACGCTCTCGTGATCCCATAAAAGGTGCATACCGATAACGGGAATCCGTTCAATTAGTATCGCTGATATACGTCTTTTACGGGACGTGTTTTGTATATCCGCATGTTACAGGCTAGCGTGTATCTGCGCAAAAAAAGCCAGTTGCGTACATCCGTAAAAAAAAAAAACAGATAAAAATAAAAGATCGTACAAAATGAATGTGATGAGAGTGATAAGAGAAAGGAATCTGATACGAATATTTAGGAGACGAAGTAGCGGCGCCAACAGAAACGACAACACTTCCGCAAGTACCTTCATTCCTTTCGGTGCAGCCGCATCGTGCAACGCCTATAATGTCCATTTATACTATTATTATTCAACAATTCAAAATACTTATGATATACACAACCTTGAATAATCTCAACAGCTGCTGGCCTTGGCCCGAATTAACTTACGCATACATCATAAATACAAAAGTAATTTCTCGCTATTGCTACGTTTCGCACGCTTTCACCTCGACTTTCCTGATTGATTGGAAAGCTTTTTATTGGTGTCACGAAATCCCCGCGTGTCCCACTCGCTCTTTTAATCACCACACAGTAAAAGACAAAACAGTTCTTTTTTCTTGTATAAGTTGCATTCAGTTTGAACACTTTCAGCGCTTTTAGTGCATTCTTGATTTATCCCTAATGAACGATAAAAACAGAATCATGATTTATAAGCGCTTAAGCGCATGAGTGTCTAAACCGAACACAGCCACGATGTAATTAAAATATGCGGATTGAATCACGCGTGTCATTGACAAGTGCGAATATGTATAGAATAACATACAAATATGTTCCGTTGCTATAACTGGGAGATGATTTTAAATGAGAAAATGAATAAACGGAAAATCATATGTGAATGTTGCATTATCATATGAAGTATCCTATTTTGGGAAAATCGGAAAATTAATGTCTTATATATTATAATATCGAGATTTGCGCAGTATAGCTCAATATAAATTATTTAACGCTATCGAGTACGATTAAAGAATATAATTCAATATTATATATTTTTAAATATCGAAATTAGTTAGAAATTCGCTGACGAATTATCTATAAAATGTAACAATTCCATTTCAGAAAAATAAAAAAAATGTATTGATTTTCTATTTTTCTAATTTTTTTCTTAGAAACAAAGCTATGAAAATAAGATATAAAAATACTATTGTACATTTTATATAACACTCGCTTCACGATAGTATTATAGTATAAATAACATACGAGCTGATACGAACATTTCCTCTGAACAATAATAAAAAAATATCCTACTGCATAGTATGAAAGAACATTAATCCTCAAGTACTGAAGTTGGTCCGTGGGACCATGTAAAAATACAAAACGCTCTCTCTTTTTCTCTTTCAAATGCTTCATTTGTTATGTAGCTTTCGCTCAGGCAGTGATACATACGTGAGCTGCGATAATGGAAGCATGACACTTTTTTTTAATCGATGTTCCAGGGACCAACTTCAGTAAAAATGTCACTATCTTTTACCTTAGTACTTAAGGGTTAAGGTAAAATTTGTTCTGCGTTTTTACTTAAGATATTCAATGATTTCACGATAAAATGCACATCGAAAGCAAGAAGTCGAATCTTAATTTTTTGCATTTACAGAGTGTTTAGATAAATCTTTCTCATCTTTTTGGCACATTTTATTTGAGCCTAATCGCATATTCTAGTCACATACGCACGTTCATTTTTATTTTTAATTTACATGGGACACGCGAGAATGTTGCGATATAGATTTATAATAGTTTACAATAGGATTAAGTTACTTTTCAATTGATCGAAGCAATTCGCCATAGCGTCCTGTGTAAAATATACATTCGCGCGGTTCATCTTACAATTTCATTGCATCTGTCATTATCGTTTTATCGTACATATCGCAATAAAAAAATAATATTCAGTCAATTGGTTGAGATTAATACTCGTGTTTAAGGGAAGAGTTCGGCGGATATCCAAAGAGACAATTGGAGTTCAATCGAGCTGAACGGTGGATGATAGTGATTATTACATGATACAATCACTCGTCGATCACGACGAGACTATTTCTTAAATCTACGTTTTTGCGAAAAATATTTTTACTTCTTCTTTTACAAGTTTTTGCTTTGTCGAACATTCTTTCCTTTTACTTTGATATACATATAAATAATTATTGCTCGAAACCATTTTGTCATAAATAATGCATCGCTCTATCAATTTTACATTCTATTTCCATCTACGTGAAAATCGATTTTCCAAATGTTACTCTAACAGTTAAAATCGATATTCGTGTTACGCATTAGAATAGAATTATATCAAACCAATTTAGATACTACAACGATGATACTTGAAACTTTTGTAATCTTATTGTAGTGACAATCGAACCATCATCCATCCAATTCGGTTCAACTCGATTCTATACATTTTTATAAGCTTTTCCTTGCCATGTATAAAATCACAAGTGTCTTACAAAAATTCCGTATTATCGTGTTGACAATGAAATTTGCGTCGAGTAAATATAACGTATTTACTTTCATTGTGTGAATGAGAGAGAGAAAGAGAGAGAGAGAGAAAGGGAGGAAGAAGGGAGAGAGAAACAGACAGACAGACAGAGATACTATTCGATATCGCGTAAATTCCTAAAAACGGCAAAGGCACCCAAAGCGCCGGCGACGTGCTCTCAACGCGAATTAAAGCGAATACAAGTACACCGATGCGAATGAACGAGCATAGAGGCATATAACGAGTGCCTGATCATTATACAAAAACTAAACTTCTCAACCCTTTCGTTTCCATACGAAATTACGTCATTGTATCGCATACCGCGTATAAAATGGATGCCTACGATAAGAAAGAAAGGGTTGCAGGCAAAAAGTTTGCATTGTTACATATGCGGTCTCACGTTCGTACAATGTAATAATAGTATAATAAATTAAGCCAGTCGCCAAAATTCGCACAAAAGATGTTATGTATATTATCTGTATGTATGAGTATGTGTGCGCGCGCGCGCGGGTGTGTGTGTGTGTGTGTGTAAATATGTATGTACGTCTATACATATATTACGTATGGATGTACATATGAAATATAATAAATTAGTGTTTAAATAATATTCCAAAGGAGAGATATGGGAAAGGGAGGCAGCTAGGCAGAGGGATAGAGGGTTGGGGAGAAAAAAGAAACTATAATAATATAGACGTATAAAAAAAAACACGGAAGAAGAGAGAATGGGATAATAAAAAGAGGACGAAATCAATAATTTAATAATTAAGTAATTGTAAATCTCGCCATGTCGCGTGTGTTTGGGGATTTAAGTAACGTCGGTTAAATTGCTTATTCACTAAAAATCAAACGCGTAGAATACTGATACATAAAAAAACACGTATATAAAAAGCCTCGGCCTTATCATTGTCGGAACAAACTCATGGCGCTTACTCGCAAAGTAGCTATATTACTCGAGAAAAAAGATCTTAAGAGAGTTAAAACAGAAGACAAGATAAGGAGGGCAGCGTCGTCGTTTGATCGGATGTATTCAATCAACGTCGCCGACAATGATGATGATAATGACAATTATGATGATGATGATGATAATGATGATAATGATGATGATGATGATGACGACGATGACAATAATAATAATAATAATAATAAGAAGCGCTAATAATAATTAATATATAATAATATAGCAATACTCAGATCGTAATGATTATAAAAAATATTCTCTAATTCCACATTTAGAAGAGAGCTCAAACCTAACCTAACCTATGCTTTAGTGATGATGTAAATAATTGTTCAATTAATAATAATAATAATAATAATATAATATCTAGATGTATGTACGTGTGTATGTGTAAGACCAACGACCAAAAAATCTATCATGTACAATCACGATCGGGGAATATATGTAGCAAAAGTACATCGTTTTTCACGTTAATATACCCGCTAACGACAATGCGCTTCTTCTTTTACTATACAAAGTGGCATTTCTACAGCATAGAGATCTCGGCTGATGTGTGTTCAAGAACCGGCATGAGAGATTAGCTCACTGACGCGCTATTCCCGGAACGAAGTGAGCTCGTTCGCCTCAATCCAAAAGATGGAGAACTGGGATCAGCCGAGGATTTGGATCAAGTACTACTACGACATACAATATTAAATTCGCGTAGTGTGTAAATTCGCGAAATGTTGGACGGACGCTAAATTAGCTACGCGATCTGCACAGTGATTTATTCCTTTCCGCACTGGCCAGCGAAAAAATTCTCAAAATGTCGAAAATCAATATGTTTGCGTTTCTGACGCCTAAATTGTTAGCAATGCTGCTTGTAAATACAGACATTTCGCAATAACCTTCCGTTTATTATGTCAACCTTTTATCGATCTATCGAGCACTGCACTAATGGATATTTAACGTCACTTTTTAACGGATGCACATTACGGCTCTGTATTTCTCGCGGATAATTTAATGAGCATCAGCGGCTTACGGTTTATTATCGATTTCTTTGTCTGCTTAATATTTACAGTATAAATAATTGTAAAGCCTATTGTACAATTGCGTAAGCATAGTTATAAATGGTTGTAGTTGTAAAAATTTACCAATTACACAGTCGAATATGAAGAATATTTAACTGTGATTGTCAACCACTTACAACTAGGGATGCATTGGATTTCCAGAAAATATCCGATATCCGGAATTTTTATATTCGATACTTTTTTTTTACTATCAGATAGCTGGATATCACTAATATACTTCAATAGATCCGGTTGAAATTTTATATTGAAAGTTTGCGTCATCGATGCAGAATTATATTCTTTTTAGCTGAACTTTTTGCACAGTTTATGGTGGTTTATGCCGGTAATCGAAATAGATTCTCACTGGAAAATACTGAAATGTCATTGTCCATCATGAAAGATTTATTAATATTAAACTTTGATTACTAAGATTGTTTCTAATACTGTTAAAACTGTATTAGAAACAATCCTGTTCCGCAGCCAGTCAATTATTATCGCTATTTTTTCCTTGCTTCCCCTTATTTTCTTTAAAGAATCTTGGGGAATTTGTACCGGATATCCGGAAAATATCCAGTATAATTGTACAAAACGCCCAGATAATTGTCTTACCGGATATCCGATCGGATAACATGTCATATTTTTTTTTTTTTGATACCGATATCCGTTAATTTTACGATCCCTACTTATCACTACGCTAACGCAATTGTACATAAGCTTTAAGGTCAAGTTTTTTAGTTATGCTACAGCATTTCTGAATAATTTAAATCTGGTAAAAAAAAGAACAGAAACTATGAAAGAGGGGAGCTTTGATTAATGCGATGATACACTAAAGCTACATACTACTTTGTTTTCCTTATTTCGATAATTTGGCGCGAGACACTACTACATTTCTTAACCACTGTGCGACCACTCAACGAGCAGTATACTGTTCGAGAGAGAGAGAGAGAGAGAGAGAGAGAGAGAGAATATCGACTACAAATTAAAATGGAAAGATGGCCATTGAACCATGTACATACAAAGACCAGAAGTTCCGTTTCGTCGCACTTATTTTGTACTCATTATCAGCTGTAAATTCATCGTAACGCGACACAACGATTCAGTGATGTATTGTCATTTGTGTATACCTACGTGACCTATACACGCACGCACATATAAATATGTATACACCTATACAAATATATACATATGTTTGTATACACAATAACACATATATATTATAAGTACAAATACACGCGCGTGCACTTGCGCATATTATATGTTCAGGAATGTTTCCGATTTCACAAAAACTTAAGTATCTCGGTGAAAAAAATTACAGAAAAATGTTTAACGCATTTTAAAAAAGAAAGATAGAGCTTTGAAACAGCATTTGAATCGTTTCGTCTATATAATATTTTGTTCTTACATTACATAAAACTGAAAATGAATATTTTTTCAATATTTTTGTTTTATCTTGGAGCGTTGTACTTTGATGTAACGTCATCAGATAAAATTTAACAAATAAGCGTTTTAATTTTCTAAGTGTTAAAACGTTTTATCCAAAAAATTTTAATTTATAAAGACAGTTAGAAAAATATTCATTTGAAAAATAATCGGTAAAACAGACAACTTTTCAGGATCCCCTTATATATATATATATATGTGCATGTACAGTGTCCCAGGCCTCTCATATTATTCGTTAATAGCAGATTCCTGAAATCGTTTCAAGACAAAAATCCTATAATACCAAATGTCGAGACTATAATAGTTCTTAAATTAATAATAATTAAAGTTCTCTGATCACAGAGTTGACGTTTCACGCGCTCAGACATGATGATATGAAGTGATGAAGATGCTTTAGTAACTTCAAGATTATCATATATGTAAATATGGAATGATATATTTATTAAAAAATTGTTCTTGGTTCTATACAGAATCTATTTGTATATTACGTATGCATAATTTAATATCGGAACACATCACAAAATGTCAATTCAATATCAAGATATTATATGTTAAAATAAATTTATAATTTTAACGTCTTCACCATCATGTCTGAGCACGCAAAATGTCAGCTCTGTGATTAGAGAACTTTAATCGCTATTAATTTAAAAACTAACATAATCTCGATATTTTGGTATTGGGATTTTTGTCGAAATGATTTCAGAAATCAATTATTAACGATGATATGACGAGTATGGAACACTGTATATACAGGACGGCTTACGTAAAGTGTAACAAGCCAATGAACTCGAAAAATACGAAAGATACGGAAAAACGTTTCGGATAAAAGTGGAATGGTTTCAAAAGAGGAACATATTTTAGTCATGTTTTTTTTCTAAGTGAAGGCACCAAAAAAATACAAAAATCACCTTCACTTTTTAAAATGAAGTTATACGATTTTTTTTTACATAATATGATCCTTCTAATTATTCTATATATAAAAGTGTTAAGGTAAAGACGTCAAAAAACCAATTGTTTACGAGATAATTTACATTTTATTCTGATACATAAAATATTAAATTTTTTGTAAATTATTAATTTTTGGATAATCGTACCTTAATATTTTTATGAACAGAATAATGAAATGAATCAATTGATGTAAAAAAAACACATAATTGCTTTAAAAAAATATGTAGCCAAAATGGATAATTTTTTAAATAACCAACTACATGTTTTGTTTATATCTATTGATTCATTTAATTATTCTGCTTACAAAAGTATTAAGATATCTTTTTCAATAGTTTTTTTTAGAAGATATTTAATATTTCATGTCAATAGATGCCAGAATAAAGTATAAAATATCTCGTAAACTAATCGTTTTTTTATATCTCTATTTGAATACTCTCATATAATAAATAATTAGAGGAATCATATTATGTAAAAATACATGTAATTCTATTGAAAAAAAGAGATACCATTTATATAGAAGTACCTTTTTTAGCGGTTCCACCTAGAAGAAAAACAACATGACCAAAATACGTCCGTTTCGAAACTGTTTCACTTCGTCTGAAACGTTTTTTTCGTATCTTCCATATTTTTCAAGTTATTGACTTGTCACATTGTACGCGGATCCTGTGTATAGTATACAGGGCGTACATAGGTAATAATCACATACGGTAATTACCACCTCTCGTGCGCAGATAGAGCGGATTAAACTAATTTTGAGTAAAAAATTCCTGTACCACTTTACAATTTTTTTAACAGTTAACGAAAAATTAATTCTTAAAGATCCAAATGAGCGCGTATCTTTTCGACTACGTTTAAGGCGATGCTAAAGCCTCCTGTTTTACCACATTTCCATTCGGTGAAAAATCTCTGTATTGGATGTACGGATTGCAAAAGTATTATTGTTTAAATTAAAGTACGCACAAACAGGACCTCAGTTGCACTGGATT
>NW_017300055.1:548539-588597 GCF_001594075.2 Trachymyrmex cornetzi | reverse complement strand
TGTTCCTCTATTGTGCACAGGCCCTAAGACAGAATGATATATATTATATAATATAATGTAAAAACTAAATCAAAGATGTCACCACTATTATCGAATTTGGAATTAAAAGAGTCTGTACTATCGACCTTGATTGAGTTGGGTAATCGGTTTAGCATCCCCTTAATCTCTATCTGCCCACGAGAAGTGTTGTAATTATTACCGAATATTTTGTATAGGGTGTCCCCATATATAAGTGGCTATTCCTTTTCATTTCGTAAATTAACAGAGATAGACCTAATAAATATAATATCAAATTAAACAGTTCTAATAACTGAACCCTATTGTAAATACAGTGATTACTTAGAAAAGTTATTTCCATTTAAAGTTTTTGCAAACGACTATTACCTTTTCAGTTTCGGACCTGTGGTGTGGTCAACTTCCGACCTACCGACTGTCACACTGACTATAATCAGACTGTCACACTGACAATATGTTACACACCAGTCGTCAATGAACTCGTATAATTCTGTAAAATAATTTTGTTATATCATTCAACGTTGTATTCGTTAAAACGGACGCAACAACTTTTGTTATATCAAAATATTTATTTTATCGTAAAAAAATTATGCATATCTCTCCGTTTTCTAATATGAATAGCTTTTCTAAGAGATCACTGTGTTTAGTTTAGTTAGAACCATTAATTTGATGCTATATTTATTAGATGTCCCGGTTAGTCTCGAAGGCTCATTACAAATGATTGTAGCTACAGATTTACTAAAGATATTTTGGAATTGAGTATGTCATTTCAAAGCTTGGATATTTCTACAAATAATTTGACACAGATTCTGTGCATTCGTAAACATAACCGTACTTTTTAGTGCGATTGAAAATGGAACGTGATAAAAAGCATTTTCGACATCTACTACTTTACTGCTTTGATTCGAAGAAAACGACTGCCGAAGCTCACCGATTCATCTCAGAAACTTATTCTGAGTCCGTCAGTTAAAACGTGTGAGTACTGGTATCGACGATTTCAAAGTGGTGATTTTGATTTAAAAAACAAAGAACGTTCAGGTCAATTAAAAAAGTTCGAAGATGTCGAATTGCAGGCATTGTTGGATGAAAATTCAACTCAAACACTTGAAGAATTATTAGCTAAAGCATTAAATGTTGATAAATCAATCATTTCTGATTGTTTACACGCAATAGGAAAGATTAAAAAAGAAGGCAAATGAGTTCTACACGAATTGTCTGAATTGGCTATTTAAAATAGGTTTAACCCCATTTGCACTTCATTGCTTTCTCGTCACAAAAAGAAGTAGGTTTACCTCTGTTAGTTTACGAGATAACAAGAAGTAACTTATACGGGATGTATATATTCGATAATATACAATATATAGAATATTTCTCCTGTATATGCATATATATTATTGTATAAATTTATACACACATACATTGACAGCAGAATATGAAAATGATTCGCCTAGTTTTAACGAGTGTTTCCATCTGATGCGAGAATTTATATTGATACTGTCAAATAAATATTTAAATCTTTTAATTAAGTTTATGATAGCATTATATGTTATGAGATTCATGACCTATTTTCACTGAATGTTGAAATATTTTTCGTGGAAACTATAATTGAATTACATAACAAATTCTCTTTTATGCATCATTATTTTTAATGAATTTTATATTGAAGGTATATATTTGCTATGTAATTCAATTATAGCTTCCACGAAAAATATTTCAACGTTCAGTGAAAATAAGTCATGAACCTCATAATATATAATGTTATTTTAACATCATAAACACTTAGCTAAAAGATTTAACTATATAGTTAGTGATAGAAATTATATATACATATACATATATATACAGGGTGTCCCAAACTTATTCACATCGCTTGTAGACAAGACCGGGCTGAATCAAAAAGTCCTCTACCATTTTGTAATTTTTGCAATAGTTGATGAGATATTAATTTCTAAGGATTGCTGAATAATCAACGTAATTTTAGATAACTTTAAGATATCTTTCAGAATTCTTTATAAAACATCCTAGAGATGTTCCTTAAAGAACTCTTAAAATTGCTTTGTGCGTCAATTTTAAACATTCTGCTTACTGGGTAATTAAAAAAAATTGCAAAATAGTACAGGACTTTTCGACTCACAATCAGTTTAGTCCGCTCTAACTGTCAATTAGCGGTGTGTCAAAAAGTTTAAACACCCTGTATATATTTTTATATATACAGGAAATGTAAGTATTGTAACGCGGTTACTTTTTGTAGTAACAATTTGATAACGTTGCAATTTTTTATGATTGTATTACCGATGAATGCTATCATAAAGCAGTTCATATAGATTTTGGTAATGATATATAAAATATCGCATATTAAAAAAATAATAGATTAAAAAAATAATATTATTTGAAATACTATATGTATAAATATAGCCCAATAAGTAAATTAAACTTTCGCTTCCGTGTAAAGCGGTGCAGTTGAAGTAAAAAATTGAAAACGTTTAAAAACTTACACAAAGTTCTGTAATACACATTCCGTAATTAAAAATCTATCCATTCTATATATTGTGCTGTATAAATTATAAATTATTCATGAATTTAATTACCCTTCCATTTGTTGATATATAACGATGATATTAACAGAAATGATTTTTTTTTATAACATTGTCACTAATATGTAAAATATTTTTTTTACCACAAAACCGATACATATTAGCAATGTTAAATTTTAATGATAAAATTATTAATGTGCAAAATATATATTAATAATTGACTTTAATAAATTATATGGAAACACTCAATGTGAAAGGTAATTTTTATGAAATATTTAAAGAAGTTCCGAGCTCTACTCTCTCTCAACGCACGTACGCACGCACGCAGAGGATATTCCCCTAATATTCAAAAACATCATTCTTTTATATATTTTAAAAATTAAGTTTTTTAAGAAAAAAATAAATAAATAAAAATCTGCGAAAACTTTGTAGTAGAATTTTTCAATACATTTTTCTGATTTTTCAAATTAAATATATTTGTAAATTAAGTTTCTAAAACTCCTCACTTTCAATTTTTCATTCATCTTATAAAATTATACATATCTTTGTAAACCAACTTGAAATCAATGAAATAATTCATAGACGAAAAGAACGATATTCCTAGTGGAAAAAATGTTTGTTTATAAGACTCTTTGACCTTTAATAACTAACGTTAAGGTACTCCGCGAGCTGCTGCGAGCTGTTTTTGAAATCATATAAGAACATTCCGAGGGTCTCCGCAATAAGAGGAAAAGAATTAGGAGGAAACAAGGTTCTATGATTTTGGAAAAAAAGAAAGACGACGAAATATATATGTATGTACACGCGGAGAAGAGCAAAAGAAAAAAAGACAAGAAAAAAAAAGAATAAAGAAAGACAGTGATGTGAGATAGGAGGGTGGAAAGTGTAGGAGACTGCTAAATTTTTCTGTGTACGTGCTAACTATCCTACGTACGTAGACTAAATCTATTTTTGGCAATGTTGATTAGGTATACGACACGTTAAATATTACGATATCATGAGTAGATGCACTGGCCATAGTATTATGCGCTATAAGATCGCTTAACACCCGTTTCTTGACGCGTTAGCTATACAATTCTGAAGAAATGGCGGAGGGCGGAGACCCCGGCCCTTTACGCTTTTGTTATTTCACTACGCACATGGATTAAAATTGGAATAAAAAAAAAAAAAGAAATTAAAATTGACATCCAGTATCTTGAAAATACAATCGAGATGTATGATTTTCACTATAGAATTTAAGCTATAGCCTCTAAATATTGCATATAAATGTTTTCATCTCTATCCCGATGGTTAAAGAACTGAAATTAAAACTTTTATTCAAATCCACCTCAACTTTAATAAAGGATCTCGCACTAACCTTATAGAAATTGACTTTCTATCGAATTGGCTACATTTTGAATATATTGCAGTTTTCATCATTCTGAACAAATGTCTCCATGGAACCAATTTCCTCCTAAAGCTAATTTTTATGCTATAAATCTTGGAAGGTTCAGAATTTAAATTATTCTTTAAAAATTAGGTTTGTGTATTATTAACGTTATATCATTATTGATAGATATATATGATAGGTATATACATATATATGTACATATATATATATATACTTATATATATCTATATATATATATACATCGAGTGTGCCATTTCATTTTATCTAAATATTTTGAGCATAAAAGAATTAGGATACGATAAAAAGTTAATAGTACAAAAATATTAATAATTCAAGAGATATTTAATATTTCATGTCAAGATGTGCCAAAATAAAATCATTGAAAAGCTAATGATTTTTCGATATCTCTACTATTATATTTTTATATGCGGGATAATTAGAGGAATCATACTGTTAAAAAAGAAATATAATTCTACTTAAAAAAGTAAAAGTGATTTTTTTGACCTCCTCTCTTGGAAAAAAAACAACGTAACCAAAATACATCGCCTTCGAAATTCTAATTTTATCTGAAACATTTTTCTTTAAGATGCACTGTTTAAAAGATATTTCGAAATTGTCATTTAAAATCGAACACGGGAGTTAAATATACACTTTTACGTATAAAATTCCAAGATAACTTTAGTTGTCATCGAAAATTACGACTTTGAGAAGTACGAAACAAGTCATATTTTCACAATTAAGCAAATAATAATGAAATGGCATAGTGCACAAATTTCGTCGTCAAAACTGGTCAAAATGTCACTTTTTCACGCCTATAAGTTCAGCCATTTATCGTGGTGGGGGCGCTGTAACACACATACAAGCACGAGCCCATGTCCGTGTGCTTGCCTGCGAGCACACGGTCATGGGCTCGTGCTTAAGTGTGTGGCTACCGATTTCGCCAGACCGCCGTCTGATTCTGTGTCGTCACCGTCAACGCAGAGTTCTTGGCTGAGTAGTCAGAAGCCTTAAAGAACGATTTGAATCTGAACCTTGCAGAACTTGTAACGCAAAGACTAACTATAGGAGGAAATTGATCCCATGGAGACATTTGCTCAGAATGATAACTACAACGTATCCAAAATTTAGTCAAATCGACAGAAAGCCAATTTCCATAAGATTGGTATAAAATCCTTTATGCGCATATTAAAAATGACATATAAATGTATACAGGAGGTAGATATAGACTCTATTAAGTTTTTGTTATTGATATAAAGCAAAGCTCCTTCCATTCTAGTTCTAAAATGACTACGCAGCAGCAGTGGAGCTATAAAATTTGTTACTTTTAATGTATACGGCGTATAAGTAAACATTATCTAAGTATTACTTTCTTAAGTTTTCACGTGTCTTTCACTCACTGTCAAGATAGATAGAAAGGGAGAGAAAGAGAGCGCACAACTGAGTATCTGTGATGACGACAACGATGGTATATACGTCACGCCGTTTCTTATTGCTTTCAGAGTCTTAACTTAGATAATTGCATGTGAGTATCGATCCAATATTAAGTACAAGTCTTTTTTTGAGAGGGTGGAAATTTAGAAATATTAATCTTCGCGCACAGTTCCAGCAGTCTCGTAATACAATAGCATCTACAGATCTCTAATTTAAGGCTCCACGAGTACCACCTCTAAGCAACGAAGACGAGAGGAGGCACGTCATATTATGAGATAATTACTAGCATTTTGCTTTTTATTCAGGCCCCAAAGTGTCCCCTATTGCGCCAATCTTTTTCTAATATCTTTTATTGTCAATTGCTCAAATTTTTCGTCTTTGGACGAATCTGTAATGTTGCATACGAAATGTGGGATTTTTCATCGAGTTTCTATAATCCTTTCATCAGAAAATAAATAACATTAAATCGTACGTTTAAAATTCTTTGTGAAAAAGAAATTGTAATGACATTAAATTATAATTATGAGCAATATCAAAACTAAAGAGTTGCGATATAATCATTGCAACTTACATAAGAAGTTATATTAACTTGTTTCAAGTTGTAAAATTAAATATACATCTAATTAGAATAAAATACAATTAATTAATTTTGCTAACAGTGTTTATCAATCTTTTTTGTTTTTTCAGACAGTTTATATATAATTTATTTCAATTAATTTTTCGTTAACACGGTTACTGAATATTTATATTTAGTAAAATTTTTTCTTGTTCACAAATTCTAGGTCCATATAATCTATTTTGTTAATCAAGTGATTTTTAATTTTTCTATTTGGATAAATATGTGATTCATTATAAAAAATTACAATAAATATTATTCTAATTAACATATTGAATGCCGTGCTAATCACCGGTGACCGGTGTTGATCGACACTATTAAATTAAAAAAAAAAAACGTATCAAATATTCATAAAAAATATTTAAATATAATTCTATAAATATAATTAATATATTAAAATAATAGTCTAAAGTAAAAAATGTAATAAGCATGCCAATTTTCCATAATATTTAATTATATTATATAATATTTTATCAAGCTATATCTTTAATAATGAAAATTTCAATCTAGCGTCGCCAGAGAAACAAACGAATAAGAAATCTGGCATTCAATAGGGGTTAATAAAATTTTTCTATAGACAAATAGAATTCAAACGGCGAATGAGAGTCAATGTATAAAAGCTTATTTTTTTTAAATAACGAGTATAATTATTTATTACGACCACATAATTGTACAAAAATAAAAAATTTGTTGTATATATTTGGAGTACGATGGACTCGTATTTTATCTACTGATGCGTCAACACATCTTACAGAGTAAAGATTCTTTTTTAATTTGCTAAACTATTCATTTGACTACGTTTTTTATTTTGTGACAAATACTTATTTATAATACGATACACGTTAATCAAAATCCACATCGAATCTTCAGATGCATTCTCCATACGGGCAAACAGCTGTTTGTGAGCAGTTTTTGTTCGTCCTGGGATTTACTCATGTGGAATTTTAAACAAAATTCTGTATTATTTATTATATTATTATTAGTAATATTCCAACAAGCATCGTAATATAAAAGAAACGGCCTGGAGGAACAGCTCAGTATCAGACTACTCCTCGCCCTGATGAAGTGAACCGCAAGGTTTATGAAACGTTGGCATTTCAAGAATGGATCTGGACACGGAGAAAACCCGCGAAATGCATAATCTTTATTATTATTATTATTATTATCTCGCATCGAGAGCACATATACATACATGGGCTCATGCTTGTGTGTGTGGCTACCGATTTCGCTACATTTCACCAGGTCGCCGTCTGATTCTGTGTCGCTGGCTGAGTATTCAGGAACTTTAAGTATTCATCCATAAGAAAATGTATCCAACAAATTTTTAATTTTTGTATAATTATGTGGTCGTAATAAGTAATTATACTTGTTATTTTTTTTAAAATAAGCTTTTATACATTGACTCTCATTCACTCTTTGAACTGTCTATTTGTTTATTATTTAATACTGAGAGTCTTGTACTTTTATTAAATTTTTTTCTCTATAGAATTTATTAAAAAATTTGAATTGAATTATAATTAAATAATTAATCATTATCAATTATTCATTTCTATTGCGATATATTCAAAAAGTTAATAATCAAGTTTGAATAATATAATTAATGTTAAGGATTCAAATTTTTTTTTCATTTATAAAATTACATACCTATAAAATATACTATATTTAAAAATTTTATTCGAAATATTTGATATCGTGTAAATAATATTTTCGTTTTAATTTCATTAAAATAAAGTGAAAAATCCAACATTTATTGCGCAACGTATAACAGTTTTCGAAAGGACCTTAAAATTTGGAACGTAACACAATTAAATGTCGAAAGCCATTAACGATGTTACAGGTATGCCATTGGAAATGCTGTTGCTGTCACTGTCGTCATAAGACAACGAATCGAAAAGATACGTATAATATGAAACAGGACGATGACGACAACGACAAGCACTTCCGAGCGGCTCCACGGTTGGACCCGCGGCATGTTTATGTACAACGGGCGAGCACATATAAAATTTTATATAAAAATATTTTCTCATATGCGTACTTTTTACGTGTTTTTATCTATGTTTGTATATCTTGTGTGTATATGTGCATATGTATGTATTTGTGTGTGTATCCGCGTATATATGTGTATATATTTATATATGTACATCTTGAATAATTAATACTGAGTAATTAATATCATTTCATTTCATCGTGCGTATTACGTCGCAGTGTGAACCTTAGACTCTCTACGGAACGTCCCCAGTGCAAATTATTTTTCGGGGAAAAACGTTTAAAGAGGTCTGCCAAGAGAGAGATTAAAAATTCATCCAAGATAAACCGAACAGACGATGCCGTCGAGAAAGCATACCTCGGTGACCAACCAGATTTTTCTTAATGCGTTTCTTCCGAGAGTGAAGTTGCCACCAAATTGAGAGGGACATCGGAAACATTCTCCTCATCACCCTCGTCTGCATCCTCATCCACGGACAAGTGTCGTTGCACACGCTCTTCGGTTTTCATGTGTGGCTAAAAAACAAATTTAATAAATTATGTTTTAACAATATCAAACTTGCAACAAAAAGAGACAAATTATAGAGATAGGAAATACTCAAATGAAGTTTTAAGTTAAATGTAAAAAGCATTTAGCCTTTTTAACTCTAATCCTTATTAGATATAAAATATCTAATTAAAGTTAATAACATTAAATGCTAATATAAGATTTCTTATTTAGATATATGAGGATATGATGGAGAATAACTTACATGAATCATGTAACTAGATAAAGGTAGTGAGTAAGCAACTGACGGAGGCGGATGGCCACCGGGTATGCGCGTAGGCGTCAACGCCGCATGCATCATCAACTGAGGATGAATTTGTTGTCGAAGAGCATTCAGCATATCCGCACTCTCAGCATCCATTTGTTCTCTTATTGAGGGAGAGGCTAAGACAGTATCCCCTTTTTCTAAAAATGTTATTAATGCCATAAAAATGGATTATTTCCGCTCTATGGTAGTAGAAGATATATTTTTCAAGGAAATTGAGACCACTAATATTCTAATAATAATAAATGATGCTTAATAAAATTATTTGAAGTTACAAATGTCGAGAATATGTTGAGATTGCTGATTCATACATAAATTAAAATTTGTGACAAAATAAGTTAAAACAGCAATAGATTCGCTGGTATCTGAGATATCAAAAATTACAGTGTTCAATGTAATTTTCAAGATTGAGAGGTATAGTCTTGATTTCTTTTTAAAATGCCATAAATAAATGTTGAAAAAAGAAATTGAATGTAGTACTGTGAAGAATCACTGCTTTTTCAATTCATTAAAAACCCAAAATTTGTCAAATTAACACGGTCCATATCATATGGAAGTTTTACACTGAATTTTTCGTTCAAGCTGTTTGATATTATTACTGTAACATGTAACATTATTATAAAACATTTTAGTTCTTTTTTTTTACAATGTATACGTATTTTTCAGCAGTTGCAAAAACATATACTAAATGTCAAATCGCTAAGAATCTCTTTTACTTCTATGCCTCGTCGATTTCTCGCCTTTGGGTCTACGTCTGCGCGTATGTATGGTGTCTCTTCGCATAGTAACCGGACGATTAACACCATGTAGCTTATAATACAACCCGCAAGCGTTGCACACCATTTCGCCCTTCATATTCCTTCTCCAAATAGTTGTTGTCATGGTGCCGCAATTTGTACAAGACATATCAACCTTTTTTGCTACGTTACCGCTTTGCTGATCAAACTGTTTCTGATCGTCCATCTAAAACAGCCAATCGGTTATTGTGAACAATTGATAACATTGGGCCGTGCTGAACAACAGGCCATTCGCGTAAGGGGAAAATACCTTATTTTTTATCTTGCTCGACCATGTGGTAAAATCATGTGCTTGCTCTTCATTGCTATGGTCGTGTTGGTAACTGGCGATAATGTCCGGACTTGCTGGAGCTTTACTCGGATAGCTCTGTTTTCTACGACCTTTTGTCGTCGTCGCCATCTCCTTACGACCAATACTGGCAGGGCTAGACGGATTACTGTCTATCGAAGCACTCTGTACAGACTGCATATAACACTATTTTATTATTTCCATTACATTCTTTCAAAATTTTTTTCGGATTTATATTTCATACTTTTTTAATGTCATATCAACTATAAATGAAATTTAATCAATAAAAATAAATTATATGAGAGAAAAGTTAATTTTTTTGGTCAAAGCGAATCTTAACGTTTGATCTTTAGAGACGTCGTAATCAAGATACACGAAACAGCCACTTTTGATTGGTCAGCCATGTTTTAACAACTCGAGAAAGGAAGAAAGAGAGCGAGAGAAAAAGAGGAGGAAAGGAGATTATAACATATAATTAGTGATATAATGAAAATTTATCTTTTCAAAAACAATAAATTGTCTTAAATTTAATAATAAATAAAAACTAATCACAGAAGCGTATTATCTAGACATTAAAACGGTCAGAACAAATTGTGACTACTATTTAAGGACTGAAGATCGAATAAACAAAAATTGTCATAAATAAATTCAAGATACAAAAAGTAGCAGTAAAAATAACTGTAAAATTCGTTACCATTACCAAAAAATATAATTAGTAACGCAGTTACCTTTAAGTTACCAAAAAAAGTAACTTGTAACCGTAACATCGTTACTGTAACACAAGTTATTTCCATTTCCTGAAAATAAATCAATTTTGACCAAAACAATGGAATCTTTCTTATGCATGGTTGGTAAAAATCATGTTTTAAATTGTTTGAAACATGCTTGATCAATGTTTTTAATATTTTAGACATATTTTTTATAATAGACCGCACGCTAAGGCCCATATCGGCGCGTATCGATCTGATAGGGTAGAGGGTCTATTTCTTCTATTTCTCACGATATCGTTTATGTTTCTGAGCAGCGTATACTGATTTAAAGGTCATACTTGTGCTTTCAAGAAGCAATCATGATTGTGTAAAGTAATTATAAGCACGTTACTGAAAAAAGATATTGTTTGTTGCCGTAAATTTTATTTAACTTTAAGATTGAAAATGACGGAGCCCCGCTCTACCTTACTACATTCAGTTAATATCGAATTTGTTTTACTATACAACTGATTATTAACAGCATTAGTGTTATTGGAATTGTTAAATCTAACATACAAATTTCATACTGAGAAATAACATAAAAAATTATCATAAAATTTAATTTACTGCTACTTACTTTTTTTATGTTTTAAGACAAATGATATCGTGCAATTATTAATTAAATATCATGTAATCATTTATTAATAGATCAAAGATCATATCGCCCATATATTTTTTTAACAATTCAAATTTTATTAAAATTGCAAATCTTGATTTATTAAAATTATACAATTTTACTTCTCTCAGGAGTTAAAAACTTGAGAAAAAATACACATGGAAAAAAAAAGTAATTGAACAATCTTCACAAATCTATCTTATACAATTTTAATCTTTTTAATACGAAACGTTAGATTAAGTCAACATAAAAGATATGCAGTCTGAACTTTAAAATTTTTGTCTTTTATGTAAGTTTCAAACATTTATATCAGATTATAATAACATTAAAAACATATTAAAATTGAGAAAATTAATATTAACAAATTCTATGTTATACAAGCAAATCATTTTATTCTTTATTTTAATAAAAATTTAAATATTTTATTACCTTACATTACTTCAACTACAGAAAATTATCAACTTTTATCAAAATTTATCATAATTTTATCGTCAGATTTATTAATCGAAATTAGATAGAAAAGTGAAGATATAAAATCAATGAAAGGATAAAAGAGAATGATAAAAGATAATTTAAAAAAATTGTTTTAAAATTATATTTGTCTTACAATTAATAGGTAGAATCTTTCCCGATTTATATATTTCAGCTTGATATTCGTTAATAAGAAGCAAAGATGGAGCTGCAAGAGTTTCCTATTATTTACGGAATTCTACCTGGAATATGTCCTGAATAGGCTTAAAAGAATTTCCCGATCGGCCAATGGCCCGACCGACGGTTCAACCGATGACCTGAGTTTTTCCCAACATTATACCTGGGCCTTTTCTTTCTATTTACAGATGTACAGATGTTCGTATTTGGCGAAAAATGTTTTGTCTGCTTAGGATCAGGTAGGATGAGGTATTACTGTTGCACGCAAAAGAATCACCGAAACGATTCACACAAATACAAATATTAGCAAATTTTTCTTTCTTTTTTTATTTATCAAATATCGAATTCGCCAATTTCTTTCTTTCTCTCCTATCTATTTCTACTGTCTTGATTTCTATTTTTATTTTTTCATATAGAAATGTTTAACTTCGTGATCAATTCTTACCTTATTTTCTAAGCTTCCTATATTAGTACGATTGCCAAGCACAGGAAAATCAGCCAACATACGTTCTGTAGCTGTCCCTTGGGTATCCCTATAAAATCTGATCTGCGAGGACATTTTGTCCGAATCAATAGTAGTAATACCGATCTGTCTATTATTGATCAAAGAACGTAGTAAAGTGGTAGCTTCACCAGTATATCCATTGTTCAGTTTATCACCATTGGTTCGCGTAATTTCCAAGCTTCTGTTGCTACGTTAACAAAATGCAAATAAATGTGTGTAATTGTGTAACTTTACTCTTTTACCGATTGTAAATATCTATCTGTTTATGGCATTTATTATCAGTTTCAGTCATGACTTATAATCATAAAAAAAAGTCTATATACAAGATAATTATAGCAAAACCTAATCACATTTTAATCGCCGGATTTAATAAAAAAACTCCGAAGGCAATTGGATCAGATTAAAATGGTTTATTAATATAGAAATTTGAATAACAAAAACAAATTTATTGGTTTAAATTTTTATTAGTTAATAATAATTGTAATGATTAATAAGAATCTCTGTTTCAATATGTAAATTTAGTGATAAAATTTTGTTAGCTTATTCAAGTAACTTAATTTGTCATTTCACAATTTCACAATAATATGAGAATATGAAATACTGCAATCATGTGTAATACATTAAAGATGCGTTTGCTTTAGCGCTCACAGCGCTTGTAAGCATCATTGTCCTTATTTAATATTTGATAGACGACAAAGATAAAATAATGCCTACCACATGTGAACGTGCAAAGCCAACGCACCCTAAGGCTCCCGATTAGTCGCCGCAGGCATATAAGAATGTGACATCATAAGCGAGAAATAACATGTTGAAGTTTTTTTGTATGCCATTTACAAATAGAGAGAGAGAGAGAGAGAGAGAGAGAGAGAGAGAGAGGGAGGGAGGGAGGGAGAGAGAATTAGGATAAAACAAAATCGCTTTAAAACATTTATAAAAATAAGCAAAAAATATCCCTATTCCCTCATTTGAGTTAGTAAATAATAAAAGGCATGTAAAATGCCTTACTCAATGCACATGCATAGCCTATTTTTACTTCACATTTCTTTTACTGAAACGATCCAATGACCGCGACTAGTCAGGAGCCTTACATATGTAACTTATAATGGACTAAAATAACAATGCTTTCAATATTGACTCTAAAATCAAATACATGTTGTTTATCTTATCTATAAGCAACTCACATGGAATACATTTGTACACCTTAGCTACCGACTAGGTATCAAGTGAACAAATATTTTCCGCACAAATTTAACTTACTTACTTGGCTAGAGCTTGCCATAGCTTTGTCGTTTCTTGATCAATGTGACCGTCGGAACAGTTACTCTCTGGTGTGTCCATTCTGTTAACTGGACTGCAATTTGCTGTGTTGGACTCGGAACCATCGTAGTTACTCTCGACTCTAATCCTCTTACTAACGGTCATATCATAACCATTTGCCTCGCCTTCAATCTCCTGTTCGTCACGATCTTCAATTTCTAGTCGCTCAGGATCGGAACTATTGGAACTGTTGTCATCGTCTGGCTCGCACTTAATATTATGTTCTTGCATATCACTGTTCTGCAACTCTAGATGATGCGTTTGAGTTTGAGGTATTATGTTTTGATTAATGCTGGCCGGCTCGGAGTTAGGCTCCTCGTTGAACAACATCCTATTCAACTCGAGGAACGATTGCAGAGGGCTTTCGCCCGCTACTTTGGCAGTGGAGAAAGACTCTTTCTAAAAATGTGAAGAGAAAAGGCATAAATACATTATTTACTTTTGTCTCTCTTCTCTAGATACATATATATTCAATTTAACAAAACGGTGTATAATTTCTCAGTTAATCTCACAAACAATTCAAATTCAATACCAGCTCGTCATGAGAAGACTGTTGCTTGGTATAATCCAGGTACTGTTTGAGTAAGACATCAGATTTTTGCGATATTTCGCGAAAGTTGTCCAGCATATCCAACTTACATACGCATTGCTGGCAAATAATCGGCGGTAAGTAATCATCATCTTTTACCTATCAAAAATAAATCATGTAACAAATTACATACTACAAATAATAAAAATAATAAGTATATTTTGAAAAAAAGTTTTAATTACAATATTAGGAGTGTGATTTAGTTTTGAAGATTTTGCAAGAAATGGCACTAATGTCAATGTTGTAAAAGACATTCCAATCATAGCTATTATTTCTTAATGTTTTAATATTACTCCATGATATTTAATCGTTTACTAACAATGGATGTAGTAAACATCGTATTTATATCATTTAAAAAATGAAGCTTCTCCTAAAGACCATTTTCAGCATGCATTGTTTTTGTTTTTTTAATCAGAAGAAAACAGTGGTTGAAGGTCATAGAATTTTGATAGAAATTTATGATGATGTTGCTCCATCAATTAAGGCATATGAATATTGGTTCTGTTGATTCAAATGTGTGATCTCAATGTTAACGACAAAAGCTGGAAAATGCAGATTTGCAAACATTATTGGATGAAAATTCAGCACAATCCACTTCAGAACTTGCCAGAGAATTAAATGTTGATTGTACAACAGTTATTAAACGTTTACATGATACGTTGTTTAAATAAATTAGTTTTTGAGAAAAAAAATCTTTAAAACTAAATCACACTTCTAATATAATACATTCAAAATTAATTTTAAAGTAAGTAATAAAACCATTGCTATAGATATAAAACTGAGAATATGCAATTAACAAAAATATATAACGAAAGTTATCAATTTATTTCGTAGTAAATATTTTAGCTGATTAATTATTAACTTTACAATAAAAATTCACTAATGCCTAATAACATAAAATTACCAGGAAAATGTTTAATTTGAATTTTCAAGACAATATTCTACCAAATAAAATATCAAGTAAAAGATACGTATATTGCGTTTTTATTTTTCGCTAACTTTCAATTATGTAAAAATTACGAATGGGAGGACAATCTCTCGTATAAAGTTTTACGATAAAAACTCACGTCCGTAAATACATATAATCGAGATCGTGTCTCCCGAACGGCGTCGGTCAAATGGACGCCTCCGATAAATTAAAGACGTTAAAGGATCAGCCCGGGTAGAGCGCGGCGTGACAACGGCACTAGCGTATGAAACTGTGTGAAACATGATAACAGGCCACCCAAATAAGGAGCCGCAACCTCCTCCTCTTCCTTCCACCACTCTCCCCCCCTCCCCCCCTCTATGACTCGCGCGGCTATAGCTTCGCTTGCCATGCTCGCGCGGGGGGCTTATCACTGCCATTTTAAATGCCGTTGCTGCTTGTCGGCTTATCTCGCCGACACATCTCTTGCCAAACTTTCTCTCGTGGCACGCGCACATACACACATTCATGCAGTGACGCAGTCGGCCCAAGTCGGACAAGCGGGAGCGCGATCGCGAACGCGATCGTATGCGCTAGAGAGAAACAGCTAATAGGAGCGACTCCGAGTCTCACAGTAGAGTGCGCGCGCGCGCGCGCGCACGCGAGAGCGTCTCTAAAGCTGAGTGAGTGAGCGAGCGAGCGACGGAAAGGGGGAGGGGGGAAGAGAGAGAGAGAGAGAGGGCAATATCACGGCGACGATGGGAACGACGCAAACGGAGAGCGGAGAGACGCATACACGGTATACGGCCGCGTCGAGAGTATATGGCACAGATGGTCGCATCGCAATAAAATGCGGATTAATCATGAACAACAACGCACTCACTGTGATCGACAGACACGCCGATATCTTCTCAGCGTAATTCTGCTGAGTGCCCACCTCCTTGAATATGGAATACTTGACACCATCCAGGGATAAACAAAGGCGACACAGCTCGTAGAACTTCTGCGGTACATCAAACATAATTGCGAGCTCCGACTTGCCTGCGGCTCACGTAAAGCGCGAGTCATCAAGAGGTGTGCTCTAACAGCAACCGACGTGCGAGCTTTCTCCACTGCCACTGCTCGCGTTCAGCGATGAAGATGGGTTTATACGGATCACTTAGGATCACTTATCACAGTCACCGCCGCAGCTCATTGTCAGCGGCACAGTACACGCACCTCCATGAATCGCGTGGCACAAAGAAGGCGAATGGGCGAATCTCATGAAACGCGCCGTCTAAAGGTACATTTGCATGGAATTCAAGTTTGACTCGATGTATGCGGTGACCAATAAGAAGTCAGATCCATCATGCACCTAGCTCCTTATTGGTCACGGCTAGAATCCTAGATTTATCAGAGAGGCGCAACCGGCTTAAGTCAGTATGACAAAGGTGCTAAGGAGAGTACTAAACATGGCCGACGTGCTATGAAACTGCCTTTAAACTATGTCAAACGAGATAAGACGTGTAGGATAATGTGAGATAGAATGTAAAATGAAATAGAAATATGTCACTAGTACTACAAATGGCTGCCAAGTCACGCAATTGGTCAGATTGCAACAGCGAATCAGAATGCATAACACCGGTTGCGTCTCTCTGATAAATCTAGGACTCTACAGCCACCGACGAGATACTATTGGGTGCTTTCCAATTGCAATATCCCTAGACATGGTGGAAATATATAAGGTGAAGCAATATGGGTATCGATCATGAAACTTTTTTCCTAGGATAAAAAGTAAAAAATTCCTCCATTAACTTCAATGGTTAAAATTTTCACTTTTCACTTTCCATCCTAGGGAATAAAGTTTCATGATTGATACCCTGATGGATGCGCAGTAGAAAAGTGCATATTCGGACATATTTGATTGGCTATTGCTACCGCCATTAGAGCTGCCGCACACGAAATTCCGCAACAGTGACCGTAAGACGTAAACTCAAGCCGATGAGCCAATCAGGATATTGCTTTAAGTCTACATAATCTAACGGAAATGGAAATAACAGTAAACTTATCCATAACTTGCAATAAGGCGAATTTCAACCGGTTGAAACTCGTCTTATGGATAAGTTTACTGCTGTTTATATTTTTGTTAGAGTACGTAGATCTAAAGCAGTATCCTGATTGGCTCATTGGCTTAAGTTCATCTCTTAAGGTTACTATTACAGAAATTTTGTCTGCGGCAGCCCTTATGCGTAATGTTTCACCTTATATATTTCCACCATGATTCCTAGACACTTTCTTACACACGGCGACAAGTAAAAAACGGATGATGGGGGTAAATTTTACCCCCACAACCGGCTTTTCACCAATTAGCGTTCGGTGTCAAAGCGCTGTTACCTCTTCCACCATGCTTCCATCTCTCGCACCTCTCCATCGTAATTTGTTAAAAAAGACAGAAAAAAAGATAGAAAACAAAAAAGACAGAGCAATCAATCATTAAGCAAAAGTGTTCTTTTAACTTTCTTTGTATCGCTCAACAAAATGATGGAGAGATGGGCACGTTTAGCTGGCGAACTGAGTTTTGGACAAGCCTGTTTTAAAGTCTTCCCTTTCGAATAGTTTTATCTTAACATTTTATACGTAAAACGGCAATAATTGGTAATGTCGTATATATATATATATATAGATATATAAACATGCTATACACGTTTGTGTTGTAACAGTTCTTTATTTCTAAACGGTAGAAAATATTTTTACTTACGCAAGAGTGCAAAGAGGGAATGACGGAGCCTGCATGCGTTGCAATAATTAGATCCGCATTCGCTGCGCGCAAGCAGAAGCCTACGCTTAGAAACGAATTTTTTTATCTCTTTCACGGTAAATTCATTTTTGGCATATACAACAAGTGATCGGTGATTCTTATAGCTTTTACAATGCGTCAGAAGGAGCCCGAACTCCGAGAATGTTTTTTTTTTTTTTTTTTTTTTAAGAACTTTAGAAACAAAAATCCCATAAACAAAATTTCCAGAGATTCCCAAGAGTTGTCTACACAAAGAGAATTAAAAATAGTATTTTAATAGTATTTAACTAAATTATTTGCGAAAACCTGAAAATTCAAGTCGGCATAACTTAAAATTCTAAAGATTCGAGAAATTGCAGCGAAAATTCCAGGATATAATTTTCTAAAAAAAAGAAAAAAAAACCTGAAATATAACGACAGAAATTTAAGATTTTAAAAACACGATTCAAAAAGCCAAATAAAATCCAAATTTGAAATCCATGGCTCCCTACAGATCACGTTGAATATATAACATACCTCCTAAAATCTCGAGAATGCATCCTCATTTTGAGTCGAGCAAACCGTTATTATATTTACAATATGCATGTGTACAGATTAAAATCGCTAATCACCTTGTCTTAAACCACGAACTGGTTAATTATTGAATGAACCTAAAGTCGCAATTGTGAGGTCACACTAGGAGCAGAGAGGACCGAAGATAACGCATTTCATTTTCTCTTTTGTGCATGAGTCTTCTCCCCATGCCCTCGTGTTGCGTATGTTCAAAGGGGCGACGTACGATAACCTCGACAGTGTACCATTACATCACATTGCATTGGTTGCGTTCAACAGAGGAACCTAATCAGTTAGCGCGCTTAGCGATTCTTTAATATGATTAATTTCTACACTTAAATCCAGTGAAGAACTAAAGGCAAGAACCAGGGTTTGACGAGGTGGACCCAACCCAATAAAACCTGGTAAGTTTTATTGGATTGGACCCACCAAAAAAAAACAAAAATACATAAAACCTAATAAAATCTAGGTTTTTTCAAACCCTGGCAAAAACCAATCATATTAAGGAATCACTAAGCGCTAACTGGTTATAGTTTTCTCTGCTGAACGCAGCCATTATATTACATTTTGAGCTCCGATAATGTTTTTTAAGCTATGTGAACTGTATAGATAGAGGGTACGATCCATTTAATGCTACAAGGATGCTTCGAAGCATTTGATTGACCAATCAGAAGAATTTTGTTGATTGACCAACACTTATACTATTATATTTTTATTATATTGACACTTATAGCATTAAGTGGACTGTAGCAAGAGACGTACTTTACATTGACCTAGTTTACGTCGTACACTTGATACCAAGTAATATCTTTCTATTGAATTGTCTTAATTTCAGCGATACATTACGTGTAAACATATACATGATATGTGTATTTAATTTTTCATTGATGCATACTTTACCAATTTAGTACATTATTCTTTAAATATATTGCTAAAATTAAGATAATTTGATAGAAAGTTACAAGTTAATACGCGTATCGAGTGCTCGGTGTAAAAAGGGTTAATAAAGCATAGGTCCATTTAGGGTGCAGTTCTCTTGGCACTACAAATCTTTCGAAGTATTTGATTGACCAATCGGAAAAAGAATTTTATTGATTGATCAATCAAAAAATGCTTCGAAGCATTTGTAGTATGAAGGAGACCGTAGCCTTAATTATTTAATGGACGACGCGTATTTTTCTTCTTACACGCTTATACACGTTGAGAATTAACGACTAAACAACGACAACGTCTGTTCTGCCTGTCTGCCAGCCCGTTTGCTGCAGCAAGCTCGTAGTAAGTAGCAGTTAATAACATCATGTAAGTGTAAGTAGCTCTGTCGGTTCGTCGCGAAGACCCCTTCGGTTTTTTTCTTTCCGATAATCTTTAGAGCGAAAAAGAAAATACAAGAATCATGCATACTTATTCAAAGACTCGAAGCCTCAAGGGCTGAAAATGACTAGAACTTTTTACATTTCCAAGAGACCAAAGGCCAAAAATTCAAACTCTCCTGAAACCGCGCTATCTTTGCGACGATCCAACATTACAATTCATCGCAGTGCTGGATCTTTTAAAAACGATATCTTAGGTACTTCTGACCCCTAGAACAAGTGATCTTTTTGATAGTCGAGAGTTCATTGTGCCGATTCTTTATTAAGGTTCCTGAGTAGTCACTTCAGTCATATTGAATCGTGATGTCATAAGCGAAAAATGACACATTGATTTTTCTTTCATACCATTTGTAAATAAAGAGAATTTGGATGAGACGAAATGAGATCGTTTTAAAATGCTTGTAAAAATGGACAAAGACTCTCCTTATCTCCCCTAATAGTCAGTAAAGAGTCGAAAAAGGCTCGTGAAGTGAAAATAGGCTACGCATGCGCATTGAGTAAAAACTAGTAAACGCACTTTACGACTATTTACTGACCGTCAAGGGAGATAAGGAGTTTTTGTCTCATCATTTCATTTCATCCAAATTCTCTTTATTTACAAATGGCATGCAAAAAAAATCAATGTGTTGCTTATGACACATTTCTCGCTTATGACGTCACGATTTAATATGGCTGGAGTGAATGAGCCTTAAAAAAATGTCTTTAATATTTTAATAAATTGTATCTTGTAACGCAAAACAATTTCGCAATTTGCAAATATTTTAATGTCGGAAAATAATAAAATGATTGAGTTTTTCGTAACTCAATAGGGCAGTATATTATGGTAGCTGTAATATAACAAAAGAAAATATGATCGACGTTGATGCAATCGATTTTTCGAGCAATGCAACATAGCAATGTTGCTTTAATTGAAATATTATACAGAATGGTATAAAATTCGAACTTGCCTTTAGCAGAAAAATTTGCAAGGATTTAAGTAACAAGAAGTACATGCAATATTAAGTAATAATTTTTGAATATAGACATATAATTTGATCAAATCATAAGTTGCTAAAGAGTCGAATGAGATGTACGATATCAATGTATAATTTTTAGCAATCATTAGCACTATTTAACGCATGATTCAGAGGTGACTCTTACTGCAGTTCACGATTGATAAAATCTCTGAACTGTTGTATCAAAAAAATTGTTACTCGAAAAAAAGTATCACTTGTTATAACTTGTTATTACTTAGTTTTTCGCCAATTTTTCTCTTGTAGTATTTATATACTTAAATTTTTTGCGCACTCTGCATATGCGCTATAATTCACATAAGACTGTATAATCGCGCTATGTGTGCCCATGAAATATAACATATCCTATAACTTTATAGCGGAAACGCGCACAGGTAAGAGTATCATAGCCCCTTCTCCCCTTATATACATATACACACACCTCCAATGCGATGGAAACATCAGTATTCACGAGCAATTAATTTAGAGCTCCTAATCATTTTTAAAGCGGTTTAGAAAGTGCGCAACGCGTACCTTACACTCTCTCACTCTTGTTGATCTTGCTTTTTTAAAATCCCTCTCCTTTGTCTCTCGTTTTCGGACAGCTCAAAGATAGCAGAGTGTAAAAAAGGATACTGTGAGTTCTTGCACGGCTGCTCATATTCGTTAACTTTGTTTATACAAAAGATTTCCTAAATAAAGCTACGTAAATTCGGAGTATTGGACGCGTTTCCGGAATGCATAAATTTGTGTGTTCTTTCCCTTCATTTCTCTTTTTTCTCAAATTGCTTTCCTTAGAGTGTCTCGCTTTTTACTTTCTTCTCTCTTCAAGAACAAAGCGGAAGAGTGCTGGATATTCGCGTTTAATTCGTTTTGTTTACATGAGACACGTGCAATGCACGCATCTGCCGTGGCAGTTTTTTCTTCATCTCTGTTTTCTCTATCTCTTCATATCCATCTATTTTATTATTATTATTATTACTATTATTATTATTGTATGTTGTGAATGTCCAACGTGACAAATATACAAGCTAAACAAAATGCCAGAAATGAAGAACAAGGGAAGCATTCTGAGTTGTTGCAAAGATTTTAGCTTCCAAATTTTCGGAATATATAGAAACAGCTTTAAAAGATAGTCTTTTGTATCTTCAAATGCCAAATGCAAATTTTTTTATATCTTAATGTGACCATTTAAGAAAAGTTCCCTTAAAATGTGAGTTGCTGAGTTGTAAGGGTAACATCCAGGTTGAAAACCTTAGGTCGTCCCATGGATTCCTCTGTCTAGGAAACTTTTGCCGACTTTTGGTGACAGACAATCCCAATGGCTCATCATCACATGAATGAAGAAGAATGTTCATGCAAAACAATATCGGAGACACAAATAAAATCCTAAAGCACATACACGCGCGCACACAAGTCTTGAACGATGCACGATCTCCGGTCTGTTCACTCGATGAATGACACGAAACATCGAGGACACGGTTGATCGCTACTGACGGTGGTTATCCCCGAGCGATAGGTAAGTCCGCGAGGTATTCGGCTCATTCCTCCTCAATAGATTGTACTCTTAGAAGTTGACTAGGACTTAAAGCGGCTGCTAGCTCGAGTCGCTTGAGGTGGACGCACGCGGCTGACGCTTGCCACGCCTTCGGGGGTGCGAGTGGTCCTAGCTGCTGGTAGACGCGATAGGGCTAACTGGGCTCAAGGGACTGCGCGCCGAATCCCGCAGGACACCAGTCAATGTTACTACTAGCTTACGACTACCAGCGTGATCGCGATGTTCACCTAACCAAATGCCCTGCCATGTTCCCAGTGCCAACTTGCCGTCGGTGATTGGGATGCTCAATGATGAGCCCAGGAAACAAGCCTTCACATGCGCCGGCTGTGAAATATTCAGAAATATTCAGTATCGAGAAATATTCTATACCTTTTTTTAGTCACCTTATTCGTGAGTGTACAATGTGCGTGTGTATATATATATTTATATATAATCAACATTACAGAATTGATTCTCTTCTGCAAAAATTTTTGACCGAATCAATCTATATAATTTGGCAAAACATATGCATCATTATTTCAAAACTATCTACCAACACAATAAGAGAAAGACAATAACATTAGTTTTAACATGGGGTTATTTCCTACAAACAAATTTGGGTTTATACAAGGTTATTCGTTCAGTAGTATGTGACTTTGAAAGTATAATATTACTTTTTAAAAGAAATATTTTCAGAAGCATTATACTTACCATATCGTCAGGTCCTTCGCAGCTATGCCTGTACTCCAAACCTTCAGGGACTATTTTGTTAAGCATCATTTCCATATCGTCTCTCACATCTGGATCCCAGCTCTCATTTAATGCTAAACTAGCTGAGGTGTGCAGAACTACAGGAAAAAAAAACAAATCTAATGTTTATCGCATTACAGAGAAATATCTTGTTCGTTCCTTTTTATAATATATGTATTATATATATCGCAATAAATGTGAATATTAAAATTAAAACTCGATCTGTTAATCTATGAAAGCAAGTACAGGTCAGATAGTCAAGTACTCACTTTGGATATGGCAGAGACCAATGGAAAACTGGCAGAGCTCAGGTACCTGCCTGAGAATCTCCTCGGTGACTAGATGAACGCCCCGGTGCTGTGGTCTAAGATTAATTTTGGTCTGGAACCAACCGGATCCGATCTGAATGCCACGGTTGGAGGAGGCCATGGCTGCACGAAGGCGAACAGTGCAAAGGCAAGTAGAAAGGGGAGGAAAAGATTCAACGACTTCTTCGATGCACGCTAACCGTCGATGAAACAGCGCCGGTGAGTTACTCCAAGTGACTTCAAATGGCCGATGCGGAATCCTATTTGGCGATGATTTAGAATAATTCGTCGCGTGCGCCACGACCTGATCCGCCGAGCGTTCGAGCCGCAAAAGAAGAATAGGTTAGATTAGGTTAGGTTAGGGATAAGAAAGAAAGAGATATGGAGAAGAGATGGACGGAGAGAGCGAAAGAGGGAAGAGAAGAGTAAGATAAAAGGGAGGGGTAACGATTCGGGCGCTCAACGCACTGCGCGCACAAGCACGCGCGTCACACGAATACGCACACAGTGCAAGCTGCACCGACGCACGCACCGTACTCTACACGGGGCACTGCGGAGCACGCAAAGCATGAGGCCAAACTGGTTACTGGACTGGGCCGAGTCGAACGCATGCACGCACGCCTTATCACCAGTGTCACCACTGTCACCACTCACCTACATGCAGCGTTTGACAGACGGTTAACGGACGGCGGGTTCTGACGACTCGTGACGACTGCAACATCGCGAGACTGCGTCAACAGATGAGGCTCGTGAGAGGCGGACGGCGTACGGCGTGGAACGGCAACCGCATGCAACCGCATGTGCCGTGCCTGTCGTGCGCTGCAGGGCCCTTACCGAGCGATGGCGAGCAATTGCAAATGGCGGCGGACATTAACGGACGTGTACGTAATGTACGTATGTATGTAGGCATCAAAGCGTAGAGAATGGACTGCGCAATCCGTATGTCAAAATGGTCGATAGGGATGAGAGAGAGGGATCGTGGCAGACGGCCATTTCTATCTCTTTCCGTTCAATGGTGTAATGGGAGAGAGAATGAGAGGGAGATTGGCCGTCTCCCACGGTCCCTCTCTCTCATTTTGTCGACCACATTTGATACATTACTTAGATACGGATCGCGCAGTCCATTCTCTATTATGTCTTTGGTAGGCATCGACGAGATACTATTAAACGTACGTTTTTCAAGTATAAAAAATTGATTATTTTTGTTCTTATTTTAAAAGGTACATATTTTAGAAACATTTTAAGACCAGAGCGAGGTCGATATTCAAACTATTGACGAAGTTACAGTTGCTTTAATGAAATTAGTCGGGCCCATGGTGGAAGAGATAACATGAGGTTTGTTCGCGTCGCTTGCTCCAAATTAACCCAGAGAGTACTTGGATCACCGGTAAGATGGCGGTTGGAGCAGTTGGATTCATGTGCCCCAACGCTCGGTGACACGAACGGATTTAGGACAAGTTGGGACAAGCGTCCTCCAGAAAAAAAGCGTTGCTCTGCCTCATGGACCGAGATTAATTGTTCAATTGAACGCTACTCCCGTTAAAGTTGACTATAGAACATAGGTTAAGATATCTGTAAGAACCATGAAATACTTCTCTCAACACTACACATTCTCAATCATTACGCATGCGTGCGTAACATGCCCCAACCGCATCTTCTGAGGTGGATCCATGGAGTATGCTCTAACGCGACGCAAACATCTAGTCGCCATATTGGTTCTGGTGACGCGAACGTATTGGAGCGCGTTGGAATGAACAGGAACATATTGGAGCGTGCGACGCGAACAAACCTATGGTGTGTGCCAAAGACATAGAGAATGGACTACGCGATCCGTATCTAAATAATGTATCAAATGTGATCGACAATAATGAGAGAGAGATCGTGGAAGACGGCCAATCTCCCTCTCATTCTCTCTCCCATTACACAAGTGTCAATGGGAGTGGAAGGAAACCAAACTTGGCCACACTAGTCTGTCCAACAGGCCCCCCTTCACCCTGAAGCAAGACAGGAAACACCTACCGGAAAAGACCTTTAAGATTCGAATACCAGCTAGGGAGGACTGGCAAGATCCCAACTTCCTAACCAATCCAAACGTGGACGTATGGTGCACGGATGGATCGGGAGCAAATGATCGTTTTGGGGCAGGCATCTACGGCCCCAACGCCAATCATGAAGAAAGCATATCAATGGAAAGGCTGTCCACGGTTTTTCAAGCTGAGATACTTACCGTCTCAAGATGCAAAACTCCTGATCGATAGAAGAATCATGAAATGTATCTGCATCTGCTCGGATAGCAGAGCAGCTATAAATACACTTGCAAAAACCTCTACAGAATTGTTTGTAGTTTGGGACTGTATACAAGCCCTCGACAAACTATGGGAAACAAGTCTAGTTACCTTAGTATGGGTCCCTGATCACCAGGGAATACTGGGCAACGGGAGGGCGGACGGGCTAGCAAAGCTGGGGACAGAAATGGACCCGACTGAACAGACCGTTGGAGTTCCCTTCGTGCTATAGGTAAAAAAAAAAATTAAAGAAATGCTGGAGCGAACACTTAAACTCCTGAAAAGAAACAAAGGGTTGCTGGCGAGCCAAGAAGTTTATGGAATAATTCAATCTGGCCAGAACAAAAGAGCTGGCAGCAATGGGAAGAGAAAAACTAAGAATGGGCATAGGCCTTCTTACAGAACACTTGCCCCTCAGAGCACACCTATTCAATATAGGACTGGTCGAGAAGAAAAACTGCCGACTATGTGGAGAGGAAAGCAAGGACAGCGTGCACCTTTTGTGTCGCTGTCCTATGCTTGTCCTATGCTTGTCTATAAGAGATATAGATTTTGGGGCCATGTGTTTCTAACACCTGAGGATCTAGACGAAACAAAGATAGGGGACCTCATAAGCCTGGTACACAGAGCAGGATTGGGCTTGGTTGCACTACTTTGAAAACAAACAGGGAGTGACAATGGAACTTTAGAGATCTAGGGCATGTTAGGCGGCTACTATAGCCCTACCTGCATTACTACTACTACTATATGAACATGAAAAAATGTTTTTATATACCTATTTTGCATAAATAAAGTCTAAGAAAATTTCATATTAATATATTAACTCATTTCTTTTTTAAAAAATCCTGAAAATCATGTCATTTTTCGCCTTCCAAACGAGAGTAAAACTTAATGTTTAAAACTTTTGATCGAAGCATTTTTTAAAGAAATATTTCAGATAAAATTTACTTGTTTTTTATCGTAGACTCCATATATATAACAATTTATAGGAGAATTTGGAGTTATGAAGTACCCTTTTGCTCGGCTTCAAAGGGATAACTGAGCGAATTTTCGTTCACCTAGTTATAAAGGCCCCTCGAATACATGAAGCGCAATATTATATGCTTTGTATTCAAGTTAGGATTCTCTACGAATTAATTTAAACGCTAACAAATTTGGAACTATTACTTACATGAAAAAGATAAAATGTGCATCTTTGCTCCATAAAATATATATTTGTCCATATTATTAGTTATTTATTTTTGTAAATATGTACGAATATACATATATATACATATATATAGTTTTTGATTGTTACACTTCTACAAAAACTGATATTTTAATAAAAACAAAATGAAATGATACATTATATATTATTTTTTTGACATTATAAATATTAAGTAAGTACGTATTTACAAAGATACACTGAACTATTTCGTTATCCTTTTCCATGGTGATATTTCTGATACTAAAAAAGTTAAAATATGAAATATTAAATTTCTTTGTCTTAGTCGAAATTTTTCTTAGTTTTAGAATAATCTTCGAAAGAGAGAGTTAATGAATAATAAATATTTATTTCCTATTTGCATAATGTACAACTGATTCTTATAGTGAAAGCATTCCGTGAGATTGCACTTCACGATTACAAATTACATTAATAAAAAATGCAATAAGTTTATTGTTAAAATTAATCTTTTTTTTACGTTCAATTATTTTTTTTTACTTTCCTATTTCAGAAGCAGTGTTAAATAATCATGTATTTTAGTTAATTTTTATGGAAATCTTATAAAATCGAAAATCTTAAAATACGAAATCAATAAACCAATTATCTGGATTTGCTACTTCATCAATCTATAAGCCAGTATTAATCAATAACATTTTTATATAATATACTCACTTAAGTCTAATGTATGCCACATATAACTATTAAATCTAAAAATGTTTTCTCTTTCTTATTTGCTTTGTCCTAAAGTCCCGAAATCAATATGTGTAGTAAGCCTTGAACCTTAAAAAGTTGATTAGTCAGAATCGATTATTCATTTTATACTCATTCTTTTCAACTGTGATTGATTAATCTCTTAAGGCTTAAGGCTTATTACACTTATTTTGTGTTTCTTACTTATACTATATTAAAGAACTTATAGTATATTGAAGACTTATACTATATTAAAGTTTGTAAATGTATTATCATCAGAGATGCACCGGATATCCAAAAACTATCCGGTATTATCCGGCACTTTTTTACTATCCGATCGGATAGTCGGATATCGTTAATATCCGAGAATATATCCAGTTGAAATTTTATATCATTAAATTGATTTTTTATTATATAAATGTTCTGTAAATAAATATGCATACTCACAATGCTGTCTTATATATTGCTGCAAAATCACAATGTTTTTCTCTATAGTTATCATCTCTATTGATAATCGAACTCGAACGATAACATTAAAATCATAATTATTATCACTATTTTTTTCTCACAGTCGCTTTTTCGTTTTGCTCTCTTTTTTCTTGTTTTACTCAGCTTTTTTAAGACATTGTCTCGGAATTCGGTCGGATATCCAGAAAATATTGGATATTCGACTTGAAAACTTTTCTTCCCAGATGTTCGATGTTACAATATTTTGGATATCTGATATCAGATTTTACGATCCGGTGCATCCCTAATTCCGGTCATAAGACACCATAATAATTATAACAATATTGGGAATATATTACATAATTTATAAAATACCTCAATTATAATATACATTAAAGCAGTTTCACTATTCTCTAAGTCGTGCTAATCTCTGTGTTAATTCATCTTGCTCCTGGCTTACTGCTGTTGAAGTGCCAATACTGCCAAGTTGACCCGATGGAAGTTCCATGTTCAATTCCAATCTGCACAAAAATAAAGTCAGGTAATTTTATAACTATCCAATAAATTTTTTTAAGTACAGTTCAAAGAAATAAAAGTTTTTGTTGCTTTAAATAATATTTAAAATAATTCCTCTTTGCATTATATATAAGACAGGAATTTAAGCTCTTTACTTAATAATAAAAAACTTGAAATAACAATTAGAAGTAGATTCTTACCCAGCTTCGTCTGCAACTTGCTGCATCAGAGAATCAACATCATTCTGGGGTACATTAGTAGTTGTGGTTTGCGACATAGCGTTCTCCATGTATGAACTTTGCACATCCAGGTCCTCAAATTGACTCTCAAATTTGTCCATAAGTCCAGAGATCTTCTCTAAGTTCATTGATTTCATAGCAGCATCCATGGCTTTGACAACACCAGCCATGGATTGAGTAACTTTGCGAGTTGTCAATGCAGTCTGCACTCTACTAGCTACTGCATCTACTCTGGCGCTCATTCTAAGATAATTCAAGGCTTGATTCTTCTGTCGAATTGCATTTTCTGCATGAATGCGAGCACCCTCCATATTACCCTTTTGTATGGCCTTCTTGATCTTTGTCTTCTCTATCTTCTCTTCCTTCTCGCATTTTTTTGAGTTTCTTTCTAATTCTTTTACCGCGAATTTTAAATTAAATAAGTTCTCTGTATTTTTTGCTATTAAGGAAATTTTTAGTATGACTTTCTTTGTTTATAAACTGGTATAAATTATAAATAATTTGATTTCAGGAAATAAGAATTACTATTCCATTACTTTTTATAATAACAATTTGATAAAATTTTGCATACAATTTTATACGACTATGATAGTCATAAATAAAGGTTGAGAAAATCACTTAGAAAGGTAACTTGCACCATTACGTATTTACTTACTGAAAAAAATAATTTGTAACCAGTAATGAGTTACAAGTCATGACTAAAACACGAGTTACAAATGCCGAGTTAATTTCTTCAATAACAAGTGAGTTTTCAAACTCATTACAAGTATAACGATTGAGCGACTTTCCAACATTAAATATTAAACGTTAACGTTAAATGTTAACGTTAAATGTTAAAATGACAAGATAGACAAAATCATATTTTGAATATAAGATCAGATTGAGTATCACCTACAATCCAATTTATGCGAGTACATCATCAAATGTTACAAATATATGTATAAGAATAAATTTAAAATTTAGAATTTTTAGATTTATCAAACCTTGTTAGCATATCTTGAAAACGCTTTCATATTAATTTCTTATTTGGATTTAATTTCATGAGAAAAAACACAACAAGATTTCGGTGCATAATTATAATTTCAAAGGATACTTTCCATCTGAGAGACGGACATAGCTGATTGTTCGGCCCCCGTTGTGATGAGAATACAGTTCTAACCTCGAAGATAAAACGGATTGGCAAGATTTAACGCTGATTGTTGCCGATATCGTGTAACGTATAAAGTAGAAAAGTAGCACGAATTTGTCACAAAAAAGTGCGAGGGTACACACAATGACACTTTACGTGGACTTGAAGAAACGTAAAAGTGCTATCTTTTGATTGACATGACGAATCCTCATCTACTTCTACACGGAATATAGATAATAGGAGGCCAAACTAGCTTTGAAAAGTATGGTTAAAATCAGGTTTCTGAATTGGTATGGGTGGTGCTCGGCAGGAGGCGTTTGAATCGCAAAACTACCATATACGCTTATGCTGGATTCACACTGCATCCGATTTGCGTCGTACGACTTTTCAACCAATCAGAAAACAGGATTCCGATGGATTTTGGTCGCGTTCAGCAGACTCAACTTTTGTGGAGCGGAGCCGTGAGCGCTCGCTACTATTGGATGATCTAGAAGAATACACCAATAGCAGCGAGTGCTCACGGATCTGCTCCACAACAGTTGAGTCTGCTGAACGCGACCATTATGTTTATCACGGAAAAGCATGCGATGAGCGTGAATCTATTGTAGTAATAAAAATCAATATTGATTGGAAAAATTGTGGACTTGTTATCACGCTAAAATGAATGAGAATTTGCTGAGACGGATAAAAAATCAATTAAATGCAAAATTTTATGTCATGAATGACGCGTGGCTAAGAGATTGCGTTGAATTTTTTATTAAGGACAAAGTTTCTCATGAGGTATGTTACTAATTATTGCCAAATGTTATTGAGTGCGTTTTGTATAATGCATTAATTAAACTCTAATTTGATGAACGACAACGATAAAATGGTACATTATGTATAAAGCGAAACGCGTCGATTTTTATTGTTTTACATGTATCTTTATTAATTAAAGTTAAGGAATAGTAACATGTTATTATTTTGAATCTTCTGACGAAGAAACGTTGAGCGAGAGAAATGTTTTATTATAACTTGTTAACTCTTACCTCATCAAATGAAATTCCTTATAATTTGTGCTTTAATAAGAATTAAAATTACAAATATAAAAGATACTTAATAATTTGTCACTTTGTACTTGGTTTAATGCTTGATATTTAAAAGATATTTAAAGGATATTTAAAAGATACTTAATAATTTGTCACTTTGTACTTGGTTTAATGCTTGAAATTTATTTGTATGTGTGAAATCGGTTTGTGAAAAATAACAGTAGAAAAGAAAGAGAGCTTATTAATTGTTAAGCAATATTGAACGACTGAGTTGTTAAAATTCTTTAACAATTCAATGATTCAATGTTAAAGAATTGTAACAACTCAGTGGTTCAATATTGTTTAACAATTAATAAGCTCCCTTTTTTTTCTGTTATTTTTTATGGACTGATTTCGCATGCAACACAAATATATTTTAAGAATTAAACCAAGTACAGAGTGACATATTATTAATTTATAATTGTTGTTGGCAATATAGATAATAATAAAAACTCTAATTCTGTTAATATTACTCAAGGCAATTAACTTCTATTGATTATTGTTACAGATGACAGATAAGCATATTTTCGAATTTGTAGAGGGCCAATGGCAACTGAGTGATCTACGGGAGATTAATAATGAAAATGGATGTTTGCCAAGGAATCTGGCTCAGCAGACACATATTGTATTAACTGGTACCTATATCCTCCAGGTGAGCTCTTTGTAGTATTCCTATCATAGCATATATTTTTTACCTTGGACATCCAAATGCAGATCATCCAGTATAAGTATAGGTAGACAAGATGTATGATATAGCGAGCTCCAAATATAAGCAGCTTTGTGAAATTCGTAAAATCGACAACCAGAACTTAGAAGTAAAGGAAGAAGAGCAGCCGATAGAGTGGCAACCCAAAGGTAGAAGAATGATGCAATTTTGTTTAACTGATGGAGTGCAGGACGTCACTGCAATAGAGTACACTCCACTTAAACAAATAACTGTATGGCTTTTTGCATTGTTTCAAATGAATGCAAACTCTCTCTCTCTTTTTCTCACCCAGATTATCAAATTAAAAATGTTTCTTCACAGGATATATTACTTCCTGGCTACAAAGTAATGATAATTGGCCCAATCCACTGCAGACGTGGTGTTATTCTTCTAGAAGATGGCAAGTACAAGGAAGTTGGCGGAGAAGTGGAAACTTTGTTGAAATCCAACGCGCTAGAGAATGTCTTGGCAAGAGCTTTGTAAGATTTGATCCAATTTTCTTCGAGTTTGCTTTATTTTTCACTTTGGCTTCAGCCTTTTAATTTCTATGTCTATTCAATTGTCCAGAGGAGAACCTGAAAACCCCGATCCATATAATGACAATGGATTATCCAGGATCATGAATCAGAATGCTCAAAACACAGCATCTAATTCTAACAATGACAATTTTTTTGATGATGACTTTGAAGAAGCTGTTGACTTGGAAGCAGTGACAGCAATCGAACAACGAAGCCAAGAAATTAATGCTGTTCAAGAAAACTTTAGAAATACGTGTGATCGCAAACAAGTAGATAGGAAAGAAACGAATGAAATTATGGAAACGTTGGAAGATATAGACTTTGAACCCTTAGAAGATTGGTAAGTATTAAAGACAGTTTCTTAATATGAATTTAATTCAGGTAACAATTGATATCGTTTTTAGTCATATAAGGATTTGCTTTAAAATACACAATTTTTCTGATTTATAAAAGTAAATTTTACCTGCTGTGTAGTGTCCTCTAATTTTACTAATTTTACTGTAATAATTTAAGCAATCATTCCAGGTCCAATAATTTTCCAACAAGATCTTCATGGATATCGCCGTCACAAATGAAGACTAAGAAAATTGATAAGGATGATAGAACGACAGTTGAACAAACAACTTCTGTACTCAATTTTCACAGCAAATTATCGCTTTCTACGAAATCTATTCAGAATCAAAATTTTTCAGAATTTCCTGATGATGATTTTGACTTAGATGATTGCGACATCATAATTAAGACAAAGGAATCACAGAGGTTCTTTATCCATCTCAATGCATCTTCATATTATTTTTGATATTTATCTACTATTTATTTTTTTATTCAACTTTTTTAGTCAACAAAGTGAAAATCCTTTAATTAATAAAACCAAAACGTGTCACTCGTTAGAACTGCCTACGAAATTGACAAATCGTAATGCTCTAATAGAAGTTAAGAAAAGTACATCCATAAAAGCGGCACAAAACGAGAAATCAGTGGTATATAATATTTATAATTTAGTATTTTTTTTTACTACGAATGATTTTTACATTTTTTCTTTTTTAATTGAAACTGCTCTCTCTTCTTATTTAACTTAATAATTTTGCCAAAGGTAAACACTTCGAGAGTAATACAGCAAGTACCTGAGACTAAAACTATTTTTGATTTTATCAAGCCTCAACTAGCTCCAAAAATCTGCGATGTCTTGCGCGATGTCTTACGCGAGCCTATTACGGAAAAAATATACAAGACAGTGAGAGGTCAGGTGAAGAACCATTCAACGTTAACGAAACAGGGTAAATGCTGGTCGGTAACAGCACTGATCACGGATTACACTTCCAGTGTAGAAGTTTGTTTCGATTCTGAGGTACGTGTGAGATAAAATTATTTCTTAAGGCTTTTTATTGCTTTTTATTCCATTTATTATGGTATTGGAAGAGAGAAATCGTGAGAATCTTTTTCTCTCATTTCTTAGTCTACGACAAGAGTCCTGACATCAATATCTTTATACCCTCGGGAGGTCGCGGTATATCTGAGAAATACATACAAAATATATTTATAAATGTTTTTAAATAGCGACACCATTTACGTACTGGATAAACAGTAGCTGTTATACGAGTTATTAAGACAGTTAGGATTATATTACAATGTCACAGAAAAATATAGTTATGACGTAATGTGGGAGTATTATTATATCGGCTTTTATTATTGTTAAAGAACCCGCACTAATATGAAATTGGGTCCCGGCGAAATCAAATGGTTTTCACATATGTTATAGCTTATGACTTGTTAAAGAAAACGTATAAGTTTTAGCGCAAAAAAATGAACAGTTTTTGTGTATGATTCACCTATAGTCGCTGAAATCTGACCATAAAATACTCAACTTTTAAACGGCTAATCTAAAATGGATAAAATTATAATGTTTTGAAAAGGTCTTAATAAGGACTATATAAAAATGGAAGAAAAAATAGGGAGTCTCACTTAAAAAATCCAAGTTGACTTTGCCCTACTTTGGCGACGCCACCCAAAGTCAAAATGGTGAAGCCAGCGGCTAGGCCTTTTTAAACTCTACAACTTTTAACTGAAACATTTTTTTATAAAATTTATAGTTTTCCAGATATTTTACTGTTTCGGGACATTTAATGTTCCTTATATGATTATATATGGTGCTACATATAATTATATATCCCACATATAATTACATACTATCATATATAATGTCCAAACATGTACACATGTATAAAACGATACTTTGGTACGAAATATGTAATACATAATTCCCAGGATCTGAATGATGAAAATAACTTAATAAATAATTAAGAAACAATAAATTTTTTATTAAATAATTGCATAACGCATACGCACGCATGAACACGCATGCACACGAGACCAGGCCCCTACCATATCTATGTCGTTGATCCTGGATTACACTACGGAAATACACTACGTATTCTGTAACAAAGTATCGTTTTATGCATGTGTACATATCTTGCACATTCTATATGATAGTATGTAATTACATGTAAGTTTCATGATTGATATCCTGAATAACATTCGTTAAGATCAAGGTCACTGGAGATTGTTTCTCTTATTTTCATTTTTACGTAGAAATAAATTTTTAGTGCAAAAATGAAAATAAGAGAAACAACCTCCAATGACTTTGAACGTCATGAACCTGAATAACATTCAAGAGGTTTTAACCGTCAGTCGGACACCTTGCGTAGTGCTATATTGTCGACGGTACTGTAACTTTCAAGCCTTATAACTCGAAAAGTACTTCATGAAAAAATATTTTATTATAGTGTTTTGGAAAGCTCTCGAGGTGTGTTACAAGAATATGCAATGAAAAATAGGTGGTTCCACTTAAAAAATTCAAAGTGATATTGCTCTGACCTTGGTGACGCCACCCAAGGTCAGATTGATCAGATGACTTGTTGAGAATTATTTTATTGTTTATATTATTCTTAGCATTTAGTTTGGCTCGTAGCCCTATTGTTTTCATTGTTTTATTAGAAAAATATAAATTTTGATAAATTGTACATTGAGAAAAATTTCTATTTGAAAATGGACGAACTAGAAGAGTCCGATCATATCAATAAGAATTCTGATTATCTCAACTAGAATTATAATAAATTCTGTCAGAAAATTCTAATTTTTCCATTTTTAATCAGAATTGTAATTAATCCAATCAGACTTTTTTTCAGTGTTGTTATTGAAATAAAACATTTTCATGCATTCATATTCTTTTTTTTGCGAAAGATACAATATTTATTTAAGGTATTCGTATTTCTCAGATACACCGTGACCTCTAGCGTTATATTAAGGATCGTAATCTCGAGAGTTGATAAACGTGAATTACTGAAATGCTTTTTTTTAGGTTCTGGAGGGTTTTCTCGGATTCACCGTACAAGAATTTTTGCAGAAAAAGAAACTTGCCAAGTTAGATCCACAAGTAAAAAACGAACTAAGATTGGTAAGATGGATATATATTCATGATATAGTAATTGTTAAGGATAAATTCTGTCAAATTAAATTTTTCAGAGTCTACGCAAAGCACAACATGACATTCAGAATTTGGATGCATTGTTGAAATTGGAATTGGTTCAAGGTCAAATGCCCAAAATCGTTGGTATCACGCAGTTGACTACACAACAAAGGGAAGACCTTATGAAAAGATCTGCATGAAATATATAATATAGAGAGATACTTGATAATTTTTCAGAATTTAAAAATACTTGATATTTTTTATAAACAGCATAATGCTCAGAACTATAAATAATAATCGCAAAAATTTTTAATTAAACTAGATTTAGGAATTAATTTAGAAAATATGTTTGTACAATTTATCATAAATGTTATTTGTAATAAATAAAACAATTCAATAGTTAGCATCAAGTGAAGATACGATGTCACTCTCCTATATGTTCTATCCTATTTCGGATATTTATCTTAAAATCTGATTTAAAATATTAAAAATTAGTTTCTTTATGTACTTTTACGCATAAAGAAATTATCCCTGAGCAAAAGAGAACAAATTCTGATTAACGAATTGCATGATCATAGCATTTATTAACTAGTACATACAATTGATCATCGCGCAGTGGTACATTTTTGTCTCAACTCATTGTTTATCCTCATTTACTTTTCTCTCTCATTTATTCATACTTTTTTGTCACTCACACGCAGTATATTTTCTCTCGCATTCTTGTTTTCTCACTCATTCAACGTGATAACAAGTTCACAATTTTTCAATTAATATCGTTTTTTTTTTATTGTTACAATATTTACGCTTATTGCACGCTTTTCCGTGATATAAAATTCATTCCACTTTCTCTCTCTCTCTCTCTCTCTCTCTCTCTCTCTCTCTCTCTCTCTCACACTCCCTCACTCCCTCTGTTTTCTATTTTCACTCTCTCGAGATATAAAATAAATTGTTGAAACACATCGCACCGATGATTCTGTCTCTAAGGAGGATCTGCAAATAAATTGTTTAAATAACAATAATTTAAATATAAATATCAACGCAATATGTCTCGTGAATTTCTACAATTGTCGACATTGGGCTTCTCTCTTTAGTCTCTCCTTATCCTTGATCCTTTCCTTTCCGTTTTGATAAGCGCAACGACAATGTCGTTTCTTGTCAGTGGCATCAGTCTGCCTTTCGTTGATCTAACTAAAGTTTGTCCTTTGTAAAATAACATTCTCGCAATAACTATTATCGTAGGAAACGCACATTGACTGCTTCGAGCCTTCGGGTCTTCCGACACTGTAGAACTCCCGAATTCGCGAGTTACCGAAGACACAGATCCTCGGAAACTTACATATGTATGTGATGATCTTAATATTTTATCTTATCGGAAATGCTTGATCGGTGTAATTAAATTTAAGAAAATTTAACTAAAATTCTCGAATCTCTGTAACCTTAACTAATAGAAGCCACTAAAGTTAGATCCTGGATACCTTGAATCCTGGGAAAGTCGAGATCATAAATAAGTCACTACTTTGTATCCTTCAACTAGAGCTTGTATCTTTACGTGTTCTAATGCCTTATATCATAGCAATTTGAGTCTCTGAGTTCGCAGATCTATGGATTCTCGGAAACGCTCTAATCCTTCAAAATTGAGATTATTTTGAAATTTTCTATTCTTTAAAATTTCAAGTTTTCCGATTTTTAAAATCTCAGATTTATGAAACTCGAGATTTATATTTTTTTCGGTTCGATAATTAGAGCAAACTGTAATGATTGATTCTGGTTTTTTGGGGCCTTTCGAATTTTAGAAAATTTTGATCATAGAAATTTGAAATTTTCAGATCTATGATATAATAACGGGCGTTTCCTCGAGTCGTCGATAATCGTGGATTCTTGGTATCTCGGATCTCAGGCTTTCACGAAATTTTCGGATCTTTACAGATCCTTCAAACTCGCATAATGCTCTCTCATTGTTTCCCGACTTCTCTACAGAATGATGAGCTTTCGAGGAATTAGTTTTCGAGGATGTTCGACGAGCGTCATGTCCGAGTCTTCCTCGGCCGGGACGATTTTCTGCAGTTCAACAGTACATGAGAGGCGCAGATCGATCACCAAGACGGCGGCGATGTCCTTGAGATCATTGGATCGCTTTTATCGATCGCAAATATCGCCGTATATGAATCGCGTGGGAACTCTCACGGTTGCTGCCTTAGTATCATGTTAAAATGTGTATTTTATATTATTGTATGTGTGTATAACGGTGTGTGTGTGTGTGTGTGTTGTGTGTGTGTGTGTGTTGTGTGTGGGATCAGTCCGCGCACACGGTATACTAATAGATATCGATGGAACTGCCAGAGATGAGAAAAGCAGAACGCTAACGGAAATTTACCTACATAATCTCGTCGTTTCAACAATACGGCGCTTCCGACAGTTAATGTGGCGTGTACATGAGTGTATGTTTTCTGCGTGTATTACGAAAGGTGGTTTTAGGTGGTTTACCAAAAGGTATAACCGCCCTCCGTTCCTCCTCCCAGGAACGAGCCCTTCTTTTGCGAGAGGGCCACACTATGGCCGGCCATCGCGGCCAACTGCGCAGCATTCGCGGCCACTCCGGGTGGCGGTGGTGGCAACACCGGTTGCGAGATGCCGTCGAACCGGGTACCGTCAAAACCATTCTGTGAAACAAATATTGGGAATGTCAATAATTAAAAAAAGATCTTGGAGATGAACTCCGATATCTTTTTTAGGGCCTTAGTAGAAAAGCTGACTTATAATTTTAAGACAGTGTTTTATGACTTACGTCTTATATCTTTAGTAACAAAAACTGTCTTATATAAGTAATCCAGTAATCGTTGCACTTCATTACATGATAATATTACAAGAATATGCATGATACAAAACAATTTAAACAATATGTGTTCGTCTTCGTTTTTGTTTGACTTGCACAATAATTTCAATAATAATAGAACTACTGGGGTGCGTTGACATTAACGTTAATTAGAACGTAAAAGAACAGGCCATGCTTAGCATCGAGACACTACCGTAGAATCTCCAGATTCTGGTAATGTTTGGTAATGTCTAGTAAATATAATTAGAAATTTTTTAGATCCAACAGAAAAATATTAAACAAATTTTTGTACTATAATCTATCAACCATTCTAGTTGTAAAATCTCAAGTCCTGTCATAATAATTTCCAGAAATTTTGCTTTGTTTAACCGAAATGCATTTTTAACCATATATACATCTTGTTGATATAAACAAACCATTTTTCTCAGTGCAGTGTATGCAAGCTACGAAGTAGTGCATAATAAATACAGAAATCATGCGTATCAGTATGCCGGTATTCATACCCTGATAGCAAAACCTGCGGAGACAGATTTTGAACCGAGTCTGTTACCAATTTCTAATTGTAGAAAGGTACCAAATTGTATACAGAATTTGTATTATCTGACATTGTCAGCAAATTACTGCCAGAAATATAACAAAGCCTGTTAGACATCCTATGTCAGCAGATTGATAGCAGAAACCGAACAAAGTCTTGTATAACCTAACGACAGATTGATAGCAGATTGAGAACAGAATCTGATTCGAGCAGACTTTGCTCGGTTTCTGCCACCAATCTGCTGGCATAGCCTTTCAACAGCCTTTGTTGACAAATCCATAGCCAAATGTGGACATAAAATCTGATGGAGTTTGCTGCCAATTTGGCTCCAAATTGCTAACATTTTGCTATCAGGGTAGTTAATTCTTATATTTGAGATTTATCTTAAGTACAATTTTAAGATGTTATAAGCAAATTAGAGGGCTGTAGCATCTTAAGATACTACTTAAGACAATCTTACAATAAGAACAAACTATGAATACCGCTTATAGAGCATGGATTGCATTCGTATTTAAGTAGCATATCAAATGTGGTCAACAAAAATGAGAGAGAGCATGAAGATGTCCAATTTCCTTCTCTTTCTAACACATTGTGATTGGCTGAATAGAAAGAGATAGAGACTTCGCGTCCTATCTCTCATTTTTATCGATAAATGTTACACACGAATGGTACAGTCCATGCTCTATGTCTTCGGCATTTTAATGTATGAATGTATTTTAGAATGCATCAGAGCAAGCATGCATGTATGCTTATCATTCAAGAAATCGAACATCGTATGATTCCAGCTTATTTTATAACAAATTCATTCATTATTTATATAATTATTTATGAGATATTGTGTGATTTTATTGCATGTTTATTGAATTCGTTCATAAAACATCTTACAAAAATACAAAACTATAATAAAATGAATATATTATTCAAGATATATTATTAA